>NC_058165.1:14130438-14267657 GCF_020080835.1 Cotesia glomerata
CGTACAGGATAATGGCCTAGATAGCGGCTACATCAAGCGTATAAATACCGGTCCGGGTGTTTATTTAGGAGAAGCTATAACTGATGTTCGTGACGGCTTTGCAAAAATTTTTGCTATTAACTCTACCACCGAGCATATCAATATAACTATTCCTCCCGTTGAAATAGAAGAATTTGAACTTGCACCACCTTTACCACGATCATCCCGCTCAGCAATGTCTGATAAACAATCCGATCAAATCAATGCCGAAAGATTAAACCGAATATGTGAACTCGTAGATTTAAAAGGGCTTAACGAGATAGAAAGGGCTAGTATAATACAGATTATCTACGACAACCCCTTCCAGTTTCACCTCCCTAACGACAAGCTCGGATCTACAACGGTTCTCAAACATAAAATTACTACCACTGATGAAGTTCCCATTAACACCAAACAATATAGATTTCCCCAAATACACAAACAAGAACTCCGAGATCAGGTCGATAAACTATTGAAAGATGATATAATTAGACATTCAGATTCTTCCTATAACTCTCCTGTATGGTTAGTCCCTAAACGCCCTGGACCCTCTGGTGCCCCTCGCTGGAGAATGGTCATCGACTATCGCGGGTTAAACGAGAAAACAATCAGCGATGCCTATCCCTTACCTAATATTACTGACATTCTCGACCAACTTGGAGGAGCCAAATATTTTACCATTCTTGATCTCGCTTCCGGATTCCATCAAATTGAAATGGACCCTCCTCACAGACATAAGACCGCCTTCTCAACACCTTACGGTCACTACGAATTCAATCGCATGCCGTTCGGATTAAAAAATGCCCCAGCCACCTTTCAAAGGCTCATGGATCGTATTCTCTCTGGTCTTCAAGGAATTGAATTATTTGTTTACATGGATGACATTGTCATTTATGCTAGTTCTATCAAAGAACACTCTCAAAAATTGAAAACCTTGTTGAGTAGATTACAATGTGCCGGATTAGCTCTATCGCCTGAAAAGTGTCATTTCCTTCGACGCGAAATCGGGTATTTGGGCCATATCATCTCCAATGATGGAGTTAAACCTGACCCACAAAAGATAAAAGCTGTCAAAGAGTTCCCAGTTCCTCAGACTAGAAAGAAGATCAAATCCTTCCTCGGTCTTATCGGTTATTATCGACGTTTCATCAAAGATTTTGCGAAAATTGCCAAACCACTCACCCATCTATTGAAGCTTGATACCCCTTTTGTATGGACCGAAACTCAACAAAAGGCATTTGGAACCCTCCGAGATATAATTTGCTCTGAACCTCTATTGCAGTATCCTGATTTTTCGCAACCTTTTATTGTCACCACTGACGCTTCTAATTATGCTCTTGGCGCCGTATTAAGTCAAGGACCTATCGGCTCAGATCTCCCAATCTCTTTTGCATCAAGGACATTATCCCCATCAGAAATAAATTACTCTACTACTGAAAAGGAATTATTAGCTGCACTTTTTGCAGTAAAGCAATTTAGACCATACCTCTTTGGACGTAAATTTACCCTGGTTACTGATCACAGGCCCTTAACATGGTTGAAGAATACAAAAGATCCTAATTCTAAGTTAGCTCGCTGGCGGATAAAATTGAACGACTTTACGTACGACGTAGTCTACAAGCCTGGTAAAATAAATTCTAACGCAGATGCTTTATCTCGAAACCCTGTACCTGATTCATCAAGTAAAATTTTAGAAACAGATTCTCAATATGAAGATGAGACTTTTAGAAGTCTGGAATCGGTACCAGTCTGCGCTGATGAAGTACTGATTGCAGATTCCGACACAAGTCGAACTTTAAATGTTAACATCGCTAAAACGAATGAATATGATGATAAAATTAACGTCGAGTCTTTGATATCTTCAGCCTTTCAACTTAATTCTCCGGACGATTCTATTAATAATTATTATCATTGCAACACATGTTTCAACCTGACTCCAGTGAACTCCCTCGATGGTGCTGGTTTAGCTACTGAAAATACGCGGTATGGTTCTCAGGTAGACTCTGAGCGTATGCAGGGTCTGCTAGGTCACATCAACCCCGACACGCTGCAGGTGTCTATGGGTATTCAATCAAAAAGACGTCCTGCGTCTATAAACTGTACCCCTAGTGGAAGGTTTTCACAGCTAAGCGACCTTAGAAAGGGACTTGATAGTCCGGAAGCTGGTGTGAAAACGAGAGATTCTATCTCTCCATCGTTTTGTTTGGGACTGGTTGTTCCCGGTGATAAGAGCGTATTTATAACGAGTGAGCTGGAGGAAGACGAAACACATTTACTAAATTCTCAATTAATCAATACTGAAACAATCAGATCAAGTAAAGAGACAAAACTTGACGATCCTCCTGTCCGATTGATTCTTACTAATAATCCTTCTTATGTTACCACAACACGAGATAAGCTATCTATGCGTAAAGATAATTTAGTACACTTCACTTCTACTGACGGAACTTTCCTCTCTGAATCTAGCAGAGATCTTCTCAAACAAAATAAAATCTCTATGCGTCAAATAGCCAATAATGCAGAAGAACCAGGAACTGCTATTGCATCTCGTTGGGGTGACTATTACATTTTTCATCTTATCATCAAAAATACTGCAGATGATAATATCGATCTCGAAAATATATCTAACTCCGTCCTTTCGTTAAAATATCTTCTCGAGCACCTCCAGATAAAAACTGTCAGTATCCCAAAAGGAAAAAACGGGCTAAACGAAACACAATGGAGCTATTTCGTTAAAGGTATTAAACAACAGTTCCTTAATGATGGTCGGACTTTTACCTTCTGTATAGGCGACATTCGTTTCCCACCCAAACGCGAACGACCCAATATCATCAGAGAATATCATGAATCCGTTGTAGGAGGTCACCCAGGAGTCGTGAGATTATATAATCGAATTAGGCAAGATTTCTTTTGGAACAATATGAAAGCGCAAATCGAAGAGTTTGTTCGTACTTGTAATAGCTGTCAGAAAAACAAACTAGTCCGGGTAAAAACGAGGCAACCTATGAAAATAACAGATACTCCTCGAGAGGCCTTCGATAAAGTCCAAATGGACATTGTCGGACCTTTACCTGCTACAAAGAATGGAAACAAATACCTGCTCACCATTCAAGATAATCTCACTAAATACTCCGACGCTATACCCGTATCATCCATCGACGCAACAGCAATAGCTCTCGCTTTTGCTAATAATTTTATTTGCCGATTCGGATGCCCAAAAGTAATTCATACAGATCAAGGTTCTAATTTTATAAGTCAAACTCTGAAAATATTCTGTAGAATATTTAAGATTCGCCAAATAAAATCTACTGCTTTCCACCCACAATCTTTAGGATCCCTCGAACGGGCTCATCACGTCTTCGTAGAATATTTAAAACATTATTGTACTTCGCGAGACTGGGATGATTGGATTAAATTCGCTATGTTCTCCTACAACACTTCCATTCATGAATCTACAGGTTTTACCCCCCATGAATTAATCTTCGGTAAAAAGGCACGCATTCCGACTGAATTCATTAATGAAGAAGTTCCTCGTACCTACATAGATTATTTTGACGATTTGTTCTCCAAGATTTCCGGTATCCAAGCTAATGCCGTGGCCAACCTTGAGAAAGCGAAGAATCGCAGTAAGAATTATTACGATAGAAAACAGAATCCGCGAACGTTCCATCTAAACGACATGGTCCTCCTACTTAAAGAACCTAGAACTTCTAAGTTTGATCCCCAGTGGGACGGACCGTATCAAATCGTCGAAATTTTATCTGACCGAAATGTTAAAATCTTATTGAAGGGACATAAAACTAAAGTAGTTCATAACGATAAACTAAAGTTAGCCCATATTCGGGTAGAAAATGATTCTGAGACTTCTGATAACGAACATGATTAATGATGCAGATTTTAGGACATAGACGCATAAAATCTTCCCGATACCAATTAAACGTATGCTTAACTATTATATTATGTAATTAAAATAAGTTATCAATTACTTATATTGGACTTTAGGATAGTCGTAATCATAAGAAATAAGTTGAAATTATGTCATTCTAGAATAAATGAATTTAGTAGAAGATTGTAATTAAAAAAAAAAAAAAAAAAAAAAAATTTTTAATTTATGTTCATGTCAAAATTTTGTAAAGCTGTTACTAGGGTAACACCTTTTTGATAAGGGGGAAGGTGTGATATCATATCACGGTTTAGCTGAATCGCGACTGGCGCCGCCTCGCGAGCACTGACGATAGCCCTTTTGATAGCGCTAAATTGAACATTAGATCTATTTATATTTATAAGAAAATTTTGGGAAAACCCCACAACCTAAGTCTAGAGTTTTAGCCATTAGTAAAAAAGGTTATTGTTAAAATGTATTTTTACTCTCTGAAAATTTATCACAATAGACTAGGAATAATAAGATAGTAAAGAGGATTAAGTCATAAATATATAAATTTACTACCTAACTGCTCTCGACCTAAGTAATTATAGAAATTAGAAAATATATTTTCATTTCTTAAGAAATATAAAATGTTGTATAAAAAAAATGCGAGAAAATAGTCTGAGCCGACTAGTGACCCTCATTTATGACGAGTCTAGCTCAACCACTCAGTCCGGTAAATTCCCAGAGATGATGAAACTTCGGACAACTCTGCTAGCGAGCCCAGGTAGTTCAACAACGGTCGGAAAGGACGAGTACCTGAGTAGGAGTACAGCTAGGACCCAATAGGAAAGGAGAGGGACCAATCAACGTTGCCAAAAGGCCAGTACAGCGGAATACTCGGATGGTAGGGAGAGTCGCCCCCGCCACTTCTAGTGCTAGGAGTCGGACTTAGACATATTTGAGAAATATCAGAATATTATTCGAGCTCAGACCTATCACCTCGTTTCTAATTTTGTGTAAAGTCTTTTGAATACATATTTCAATTTAGTTAACTTAATTCCGTTCAAAAATTTATTTAATTTATATTCACATATTATCATCTTCCTCATCCTATAAATTCCCGTTGATAAAGTTGAGTATTTCAATATTCCCGGGCGAATCAAAGACCACGTCGGTAACTTTAAATTTAAATCAAGATTTCCATCGTTGTCCACCAGGAGAAGGACATAACAACATCACATCCACTAGTGCACTTGTGGACTCGTGGAGGCGACGCGATGATATTAGAAATGCCCCTTTTTTCATGCCGCCATTTTTGTCATGCGCACATTCAAAAATAACGCCGGATCGTTTACATTTTTTATCACAACATGCAGAGACTAGTCGAAACGTGTTGAAATCTCGCTGTGAATTGCACATAAGTTGCTGTTATAAAATTAATTAAATTATATTAATTTTCTAGCAATTATTGTGGTAAAAGTACTTATGAAAATAATTTATTATGAATTTTGTAGAAGTGTCTGACAGTAAAATGTCAGTGCACTTACCAATAATAAATAATAGTTTAAGTATACAAACTATTCGTGGATACTTTCCAAATGTAAGTGGGCTTACATTTATTAATGAAAATAATCAAAAGTGTGGACTTAGCATAGTCAATGATAAATTCGAATTGTTGCCTGGTGTAAGTAAATATGAAGTTCACAGTTGCAATATTTTAAAAGGTAATTTTTTTACTAATATTTAAAGTTCAAAGTATTAATATTATTTTCATATATTCCATAGATAGTAAAAGTAATATTTTTTAAGAAGTTTTGTTATTGAAAATTTAATAAACGCAATGTAGATAAACCAGATTATAAATTACACCACAATAATACTTTGACTTTACTTGGTTATATATTTTATAATTTCATTTTAAATGCAAAATCTAATTATTATTTTGGTTCCAACAGAGCATAATGTCAATGACATAAAGAGAAAAAAGATTACTGAGATAATGAAAGTAATTGAAGGAAAGTCAAGTGATAAGCCTGCATCAGTTAAAAACCAAGAATACGAAGTAAGTTATAATTCTGTTTAATTTAGTTGTAAGCTAGTTTGCATCAAGTCCATAAGTATCTTGTATACAATTGCTTGTCACTTATTATTAGTATGTATCATAACAACATGAATATTTGAATTGTCTAACCAAAAAGTTTTCAACAGGTACCGGCTAAAAAAGTTAAAAAAATCATATGCGTAGGATGGAGACACAAAGCAAATCCGCAAGATAACCGTTACGTACAAATGAAAGAACCTCTGGGTGGAATAAAAAAAATTGAGGTGGATAATAGTAAAGAGTATACTTTCGAAGAAATAAAGGAAATGTCAATTTCAGCTATGACAAATGAATTTAATGAGAACACATTAAAAAATTCATGCATTAAACTAGCCACTAATAAAAAAGAAGAATTTGAAGATTTTACCAATTTAAATGGGAAGAAGTGCAAATTTTAGGAATTTATTAACCAAAAACTTAAAATGAAAAACTCCCAACTACTATTATTTTTATTGAGCACGAGTGAAGCAAAGAAAGATAAAAACAACAATGTAAAACCCCAACAAGTTCCTACTTCGAGAGTACAGATGAGGTCCACCATTTCATCATCAAAGAGAGGATGTCGGTCAAAAATTCATTTTTCGGTTAATCAGCAAGGGTCTTCGGTAATATCTTTGAAAAGCAAAGACTCAGCTGTAAATGTACCGAATAAAGAACCATCGAAACCCACGAGGGTTGAAAGTCCCCTTCTGCAACCATCAACATGTGAAGGCGAAGAAAATTTTTCAGTACCAACAATTGAAGAGCACGACTTAGAGTTTACGGGAACTACATTGGGACAAGGTGCATTCGGATGCGTAAAGCTAGCTTTTTGGAATGGCTCGGAAGTCGCAGTTAAATGCTTAAACGCTAATGATAATATAAAATATCTAATTCGGGAAATAAAAGCTATGGACTTAGTCCGTCATCCCAATATAATCTCAATTATGAGTGTATGTTTCACCGATTTACATACTCACATAGTTATGGAATACTTTAAGAGTATAACTCTGACAAAATACATCTCAAACATCAGTACAATCCTTGATTATCCTGTTAAGAAGAACAGGAATTACTTTATTTCCCATCAAATTTGTAAAGCAGTGGCCTACATGCATGGATTAAATCCGAATATTCTACACAAGGATATAAAGCCTGATAATATCCTAATAAATCAGGAATTATTAGTGAAACTCTGTGATTTAGGATTAAGTAAAATAGGTGATCTTCCATCAAGTTTAAACACAACTATTGGTCGAAACTTCCACGGTACACCAGTGTACATGCCACCGGAAATATTAATACTTAATGAACCAGGAACCACTCATTCGGACGTATGGTCTATGGCTTGCTGTATAGTGGAGCTGTTTTCTGAAGAAAAAATATGGGAAGTTTTACCAATCTTTACTATTCCTAACTTAAGGAGCACAATTTTAAAGTTAAAGAAACCGAAGGCTTTAAACAATGTACCTCTTATTATACGTGACCAATTAAGTCAATGTTTCGAACATGAACCGTTAAAAAGGCCCAATGCATTGATGTTGCTGCAATTGTTTAGACGCCTCTACAAAGAATCGCCGGATAATACTAAATAGTAAAAGAAAGAAAATTCATGTAAAAAAAATTTCAACTGTAAGTATGAACCTTTAATTAGTTAGTAAGTTGATTGAAAAATAAATTTTATTTTTATATGCTGAACTAGAAAAATTTGGCGACAATACCTTTAAGAAAAGTATCTTTGTTATGAGTAGAGTTTATTGTTATTTTTTTTTTATATTTTATATACCTATGATTATGTAATCTCTGAAAAAACTCTGACTGTTGCTAGATTATAATTAGCCGTGAAATACCATGACAGATTATTAGATTAAAATTAGATTAAATTAAGAAAAATGTAAATATAATCTGTTCAAATATTGCAAAAGCTAAAAAATTTTATAAAGTAATATTTATTAAATATTTATTGAATAATTATAAGTAAATAATAATTATTGCGTTTAAGATAAATATAAAAAATGATTGCAATGTATCAGTGACTGA
The DNA here is from genome assembly GCF_020080835.1 of Cotesia glomerata. Classification (NCBI taxonomy): domain Eukaryota; kingdom Metazoa; phylum Arthropoda; class Insecta; order Hymenoptera; family Braconidae; genus Cotesia; species Cotesia glomerata. The sequence goes on from NC_058165.1 coordinate 14,138,445, forward strand.
ATATGGTAAAAGTAAATAATATTAAAGTTGGATTAGTTTTTTTATTTTTATAATGTCGATTAAAAAAAGTAAATAAGTGTTTGAAAAATCGGCAATTAAATATTTGAAAAGTATTGAAAAGGTTTGATTGTACTTTTGATTTATATTATTATTATCTGTGAGATTGTATGTTTTAAAAAAAATTGTTTAACTAAAAAATATACTAACTTGCAATAAATTAAAAAATATTATTGTTCAACAGAATTAATGTTATATTTTGTGTTTTCATTATACCATGTACCAGAAAGCTCCACAAAAACTTTATGGATAACTACAAAATAAGTACTTACTACCCTAATGGATGCGTCCGACATCGAAATTTGAGTTCCGACTAGTCGAAATGTGCACTAATCCGACGTCGGAATTGTAATTCTGACATTTTAAACACTTACGTAGTATAAAAATCGTCAAATTGTTAAAATATGAATTATTTGATGAGGATGTTTCCGTATACTCGAGTCAGAATCAACTCTGCGAAAGATTAAACCGACAGTCTCTGTTCTGAGTATCAGATAACTATTTCCGACGTCGGAAATCTTTTTCCGACGTCAGTGTTATTTATGACTTGAAATTATTGATATTAGTTGGCGATAATTTATTAATTCAAATTGTAAAAAGGGAAATTGTTTAACTAAGTTTTTCACTGTACTGAAGTCAAAATCAACTCTGCTAAAGATTGAACTAACACATTTAGTTCTAAGCATTAGCTCTCTGTTTCCGACGTCGACAATTTTTTTCCGATGTCAGTATTATTTATTTCTTGCAATTATTAATAATATTTGCCTATAATTTATTGTTACGTCCGGAATTTGGACTTTTTTTTGAAAATAATTTAGTATTCGGCCCAAGTCGATTAAGACCTATAGACCGGGAACTCTTGAGACTTAATTTATTGAGAAAGATAGGTTTTGTTTTAATGATTAGATTTGTAGTTTAAATTTAATACATATATTGTTTAAGAATCAAATTATCGCTTAAAAATTACAGTTTATATACAATGTTTAGTTTTGAATCCGTTTAACACAATAAGTAATGTTTTAAAATTATACCTGGTTTGTCACTTTCAATTAATTTTATAATTTTCACTACAACTGATTTTAATTAACACTTTATTCTTGATTTACGATTTTAATATTTATAGATTGGTGTAATTATTGATTTTATTTTTTTTGTATTTAATTTGAATATTCTTAGGACGATGTTAACACTAGGATGTCCTAGACACGAGAGAGCGATACGACGACAGTTTTCCGGGGCTGAGAGTTTAGGTGGGTCCGATAATTGAAACAGTAGGGGGACAATGTATCCAATTAGCTCTCTAGTTTGGGACTTCCACCCTCTCTCTAAATGTTCCGGGAAACTAGCTGTGCATCGACTATCTTGTGTGTTATCTCTTACAAGGGTATAGGTATATTCCTAAAGTTAGTGGTATATACATCTGTCCATGTATAGGCACATCAATACACACACAAACACATTTATTCTTATGCGCACAATATTTTATGTTCTATTTGAAACTATTTTGTTACATTATTTCCTAAATTTATTCAGTACGTTGATTTTTCAAACATCTTCACTTTATAAAAAAAAAATTCATCTTTTAGCTTAAATCCTTTTATTCTTATATAATATATCTTAAATCTCCCTTATTACTTTATTTTACCTTCAGTATTTAATAACTATATTTGTTGAGTTTATTGTTAACTCTCATATTTTTAAAGACTTTCAATTATTCTGAATTAAACAGTCGTATTAAATATTTCTTAAATTATTCGTTGTACTATTAATATTTCTAGTTGATATTCTCTAAAATTATTTTATGTGATACTCAAAAATTCTTTATAATTCCATTCAACGTGGCTCATGCAGGCGACTGTTATCTAAAATCATTGTTTGCATTGCGCCGACCGTAGTTTCAAACACATTTTGAACTACCTAAATACTCACGTTGAGTCATAAGGAAAATAAATTTTACTGTAATAATATTTAAACGGAAATAACTGAGAGATAAAAATAAAACAAGAAAATATAAAAAATAATGAAAATTAAAAAAATGTCTAGGACATAACATTATTAATTGAATTGAATAAATATAAATTGTTAAAAAGAAATTTTTCCTTATACTTCAGTCAAAATCAACTCTGCAATAGATTGAACCAACACATTTGGTTCTAAGCATCAGATCTCTGTTTCCAACGTTAAAAATCTTTTTCCGATGTCAGTATTATTTATTACTTGCAACTATTCATAATAGTTGGCTATAATTTATTATTGAATTGAATGAATATAAATTATCAAAAAAGACGATTTCCATATATTGAAATCAAGATCAGCTCTGCAAAAGATTGAACCGACACAGTCTGTTCTGATAATGAGTATCAGAATCCTATTTCCGAAGTCGAAAATCTTTTTCCGACGTCAGTATTATTTATTACCTGCAACTATTAATAATAGTTGGCTATAATTTATGAATTAAATTAAATGAGTATAAATAAATACAAAAGACTTTTTTCGTATACTCAAGATAATATGAGCTCTGCCAAAGATTAAAACACACAGTCTTTTTTGAGTATCTGATTTCTGTTTTTTTTTTTTTTTTTCTTTTAGGGGGGGGGGATTCCATTTTGCGGATTCCAGGCATAGCAGTTTCGCCGGGATATGTGACGACTCGACGCAGCGTCATACTAAAACTCGACGCTAACGCCCCTACTCACTAAACCCTAAACCCTTTTTCTTCTTTCCTCTAATCCCTCATGGAAACCGCCGTCAGGCATTACTTCGTGAGGGGAGGAACTAGCTACTGCTCTTCCTTCTGGTGGCTAAGGTGTTAACTTCCATCCTTCTGGCTTCTGGTATTTGCTCTTCTTCTTTCGGTGGAACGCAAGTCTTTGAAGACTTCTGTTTCAAACGTATTGGTAGCCTTCCAGGCAGCTTCTGACGACAACATTGCTTCCACTAATGAATCTGGTTCCATTCTCGGGTTCAGGATCCTCTCCAACTCTTCACGTTATGGTTCGAAACGAGGACATACAAAGAAGACGTGCTCCGCATCTTCATCAACTCCTGGGCAGGACGGGCACTCCGAAGAATCATCGTGCTTAAAGCGGTACAGATACTCTCGCAAACACCCGTGTCCCGACAACATCTGTGTGAGATAGCAATTGACCTCGCCGTGATTCCGGTTAAGCCAAATGTCGATCCGAGGTATGAGGCGGTGCGTCCACCTACCCTTCTCTGCAGCATCCGATTGTAGTTGCCATCGGCCTATGCTCTTCTGCCGTTCTTCAATTCTAAGTTCTTCAGGGCTCAGTGCAGTTGACCTTTTTCGTTGGTAAAGGGCCCGTTTTTCCTCTGCTAGAACTTTAAAAGGTAGTGTTCCGGCAATGACGCACATTGCTTCTTCTGATATTGTGCGGGAGGCACTAGCTATTCGTAGGGCACTCAGTCGGTATATTGGTCCAGCTTTTCTCCATGATTCTTGGGTTTCCAGTGCATCAGCCCAAATGGATATTCCGTATGTGAGCACTGATGTGACTACTGATGACAATAGTAGCCTCCTGCTCCGCATTGGGCCTCCGATGTTAGGCATCAGCCGTGCAAGACTAGCCTTCACTACTGACGCTTTGTCACTGACCTGTTTTACCTGCTGCTTGAAATTGAGTCAGGCATCCAGCATCACTCCCAGATAACGGATAAATGGTTTTGATGTGATTTCTTGTTCTCCGACTCTCAACGATAGTTTCTACCGTTTTTCTACTGGTGATGAGCACTGCCTCGGTTTTATGCTTGGCTAGTTGCAAGTTCACCATGTCCATCCACAAATTGTCTCGTCTGAATGTAATATCAAATGCCATTTCTATCTCTTCGAGGTGCTTTGCGACGATCACGACAGCTACGTCATCCGCATATGCTACAAGTTTGACTCCTGTAGGCGATGCTATTCTCACGAGGCCATCATACATGATGTTCCATAGCAGAGGACCTAAGACTGATCCCTATAGCACTCCTCCGGTGATTTCGTACACTTCCGTACTGTTCTTCGTGTCATATTTCAGGACCCTATTTGTGAAGTAGCTCGCTACCATTCTGGGAAGGTATCCTGGTACGTTTTTTTCTTCTAGAGCCCGCATGATGCAGGAGTGCATCGACTACAGCCTCTATTCTCTGATGAATTATGCGCACGAATATCTTTCCGGCCGTGTCTAACATGCAGAGTGGTCGGTAGGATGAGGGTTCTTCCGGCAGCTTTTTCCCCTTTGGAAGTAGCACTAGCCGTTGCTGTTTCCACTTCTGGGGAAAAGTTCCTTCCTTCAGGCATGTATAGTAAACGTCCAGGAATAATGCCGGTGCTGCCCTAAGGATTGATTTCAGGGCAATATTAGGGATTCCGTCCAATCCCGGCACCTTATTATTCGCTACTCGATTGCCTGCCTCTATCGACTCATCCAACGTGATAGTTGGGATGTCTTCAGGATTGAGCTGCTCCAACTTGTAGGTGAATACTGGCTGTTGGGAAAACAGCGCAGTAACAATTTTCTTTAGGAGCTGTGGACACGTAGGTGATGGCATTGGCTGGCATTTCAGGTGGGTCATAACCACCTTATACGGTCTGCCCCATGGATCTTTCTCTACGTCTGTGACCAGTTCCTTCCAGCAGCGTCTTTTGCTTTCTTTGATGACTTTGTTCAATTCATGACGGGCCTTTTTATACTCTGCCAACAGCTCTGCGGAGTTAGGTCGTCTGTAGCCACGCTGAGACTTTCTTCTTTTTTTAAGACACTCTGAACGTAGGATGCTAATGTGATCGTTCCACCAGTGCACCGAAGGTCTTGAATTCATGCCACATTTCCGGGACATACTGGCGTCGCAGGCCTGGGTGACTCTTCTCATTAGGTCCTTGATCTTCTCTTCAGCAGTTTCTACGATGATCGGATCGCACTCTAGGGCTACTACTAAAGCAGTGAGGTCGAGAGATTTAACTTTCCATCCAACCACGCTAGCGCTCCTGTTGATTCTTGTTAGATTCTGGCCAGTTTATATTTCTCATAGTATCGTACTATGGTCGCTGGCGTTGTAGATGTTCAAGACTTTCCAAGAAAAACCTCTTCGAGCTAAGCAACTGCTGACAAATGTGAGGTCGACAATTGAGTTTGCCTCTCCCTTAGTATACGTTGGCGTATCACCGGTGTTAAGAAGGATCACGTCCAGTGTGGCCATTGCCTCGAGAAGTGCTTTTCCACGTGTATTAGTGAACTTGCTGCCCCAGTCTGCTGCCCAGGAATTAAAGTCACCAGCTATTGCCACAGGAAAGTGTTTTCTTGCATCCTCAGTTAGCCGATCAAGGAAGTCTTCAAACTGTTCATTAGAGAGACTAGGTGGTGCATAGCAACTGTAGAAGCAGAGGCCATCTACCCATGCTGCTACGAAGCTGGCTTCTTTATTGTTGACTGTTCTCTGAAAAGGACATTTACTGCAAGACCAGATGACGGCTTTGTTAGTGCTGTCGGATTCCCAGGGTTGGTTACTCAGGTGTCTATAAGGCTCACTTATAAGTGCTACGTCTGCCTCTAATTCGCGCACAGTTTGTATGAGCAGGTCATGCGCAGCCTCACAATGATTGAGGTTGAGCTGCAATATCTTCATGTTCTTGGCTTCGTTATCTTCTGGAGCGCTTCTTGGAAGACGGGGCATCTGTTCGTGCCTGCATAGTGAGCCGCCTTTTCTACGCCGTGCCGTTCAACGCACAGCCCTGGCGGATTCGTGGTCACGGTAAAATGATCGTGAAACGACGGTGAATGTACCATAAATTCACAGTGTCGACAAATGATCGTCGAATGACCGTCAGTTGACTATCGAACGGCCGTCATTTGACAGTGAACGACGAGTATCATTGTGAAAGTTTTTCTCTGTTACTTTATGATTTTTATTCTGTATAGTTATCATACTTCACTATTCGAAAAACCAAATTTTTACTTGACTTCTCCGATTTTTTACCTGAGTAAAAATCGTAGATCATCGATCGATCGTCTGTCATTTGACAGTCATTCGAAAACATATAAATTGTCAAAAAACCGTAACTCGGTGGTAGATGCACAGTAGTCTGTGAGTGAAACGACCGTGAAACGAGCGTATAATGTCGGTAAGTCAGGAATTTTTTACTAGTTAACAATGAAAAAGTGCTGATTATATTTTTTTTTTATTTCATTAAAAATACTCAAAGTGTATAAAAAGATAGGTAAATGAGAAATTTTCAGTAACTAATCGGGATGAAAAATTAAAAAAAAATATTAAATTATTGTAATTTTGTTTATTTCAAAGTAAAATTATAAAAAATTAATCAGATTACAGGCAATCAACAGAGATCCATCATTTCAATACTTTTCAGAAGAGTTTATGGCTTACAAGTGTTGAATTTTTTTTATAGTCTTAAATTAGAAACTATAATACCTTTTGATTATGAAAAATATAATAATCAATATTGGTTTTTTTTTTCTTTTAGAGACGAAAACTTTAATTTCAAAATTACGGAAAAATTGTTTGTTATCAAGAAAAATTATTATGAGATATTTTTTTTTAACAATTCAATTTTTAGCAATTTCTTTTCCAGATCTTTTTTTATACAGTTAATAATTTCACCATAATTTCGAAATTAAGAATTTCGTAATCATCAAAAATTTGAATCATTTATTACGATTATTATTTTGAAGTCATGGAAAAAATATAACTTTATTTAAGCTATTTTTATCTGTGCAATGAAAAAAAAAATGACTTGGTTTTGACACCTTATGATGTGACTGAATCAAATGTTTCGTGCAGTGTCTTAGATAGCCTAGCTGGTAGAGTCTTGGGCGCGCGACCAGATGAATCGAGTTCGAGTCTCGGTCTAGACTTTCCGCAATATTTTTTTTTATTTTATTGTCCGTGATAGTAGCGTAAAATCACCGTATTTGGACAGTATATTGAGCGTACAGTGTCGGTCATAACGTCGTAGATTCACTTGTGTATGCACCGTAAATATTCAATAAATTTATAGTAGATATCGTTCACAACGGTATCCGATGTTGACTGACAGATCGCTCGGTAAGAACGAACTTTATACGGTGAAACGACCGTGAAACAACCGTCATTCGACCGTGCTTTCACCGTGTCGCCGAAACCGCCAGGGAGTGCACATTTAGCTGGATTTTTACAATCAGCAATTTTGTGTCCTTCTTTTCCGCACCTTATGCAGTGCTTAGACCGGTCGACTTCGCTTTTGCACTGAGATCCGAAGTGCCCAAAGTGCCAGCATTTGAAGCATTGTATGGGTCTCTTCGTTGCTCTCATTCGGCAATTGACCCAGCCGATCCTTATTTTGCAGTTTCCCTCCAGTAACATTTGTGCTGCAGCTGCTGGTAGTAACACTGCGGTTATCTGCGTACCCCTAAAGACTTTACGGATTTTGATTGCCTCTAGTGGAATGTCACATTTTCTCCAGCTTCCCTCTTTAGAGCGGTCTGAATATGCTCTTTCGTCGTGTCGTCATCGACATCTCGGATCTCGGTGGTCTCCTGTGGTCCTTTGCAGATCACTTTGGCCTCCTCCTTAAGGATGTCTGCGATCGTCTTTTGGAGGGCTTGGCCTTTGTCAGTGCTCTTCCTCGAAATCGTAATCAACAAGTCGCCACTTCTGGTCTTGTTGATCTTATCTACCGTTGAACGAACCTGCTCATCTGGGACGTTGTAACAGGGTTATTTACCCTGCATCGGTAAAACCGATCACGCATGATAATTATTCGACGCAGCACTGGCGCGTCTCGGTCTTCGGGACCCATTAGCGTTAAATGGGGGTAAGTCTGAGGTTTATTGGCTGATCGCGTAGCTGCGGTGAGTTAGAAGTGGTGCAGTGCTCAGTTCAACAACATCAGCAGCCAAAAAGTCCAAGAAGGAAGCCAGTTTTGAACAAATAGTTTCCTCAGCACAAATTTAACCAGGTATTGAGACTTTCACATTTTTGATGAGCCAAAGGGGTCGTATACCCGGCTCATCAATTTTACTACTTCTCATTATTAATTAAATTTTGATAATTCAATTGTTTATAATAATTTGCTTAATAATAATTAATTATTTTAATTGATTTGATTCGTTAGCATTGTAAGCATTCCTCTTGGGGGATTTTATACCCGAGGAATGTTCTAGACCTCTTGGGTTTAGGAGTCGTGAGAAATTAAATTATTGATTCGGCCGGTTAATAATTATTAACATCCTAGATTGGCTTAAATAAATTCATTTTCATTAATAAAATATTAATTAATTTCTGAACACCGAGAAAATTCCAATCGGCAGCTCACGATAGGGCAAGCGCCGCTCGTATACCCGAGGTCAAAGCTTGCTACGCAGTTACGTACACCGGCGTCTATTTTGAGCGCGCTAATTCCTTTGTGAATTATACTACGCAGTAAATTGTAAAATTAACAACTGGACCATTATTATAAATTATAACAATTGAATTATCATTTATTTATCATTATTTATTGATTTATATTGTTGTTTATTGGGAATTTATTTTATTTATTGGAAATTATTTATTGAGAAATTGCGACGTAATTCCAGATTGAAATACCCGTGGATAATTTTTCGGAATTTAATTTTACATTGAGGTAATTTATAATTGTTCATTAATTATCTAGTCCAAAATTCCACGCGGTTAATTATTATATTGAAATTAAGGCCTGGGAAATATAATAAATAATTTTAATTTCATCATCTTGGGAAAATTCCTTCGAAATTAATTTAACAAAACGTGGACATTAATTCCGGGAATTTATAATTAGTGAAATTTAATTGATGAAATTTTATGATAATATTTTATATAATTAAGAATTAATAATTAAATTTCGAGTAAAAATTGCAACAAAATGTCCGTCGAATGTTCCGGAATTTTCTTTGTGTTGAGTATTAAACTCGTGGTAATTTTGGAAGAAGTTTAGGCGTCGATTTTAATCCTGAGTTCTTGAGAATTTTATTTTATTAATTGTGGAAATAATTCATAATTTTATTTGCGAGCTAATGACTGAAAAATTTTAGTAAAAATTAATGTTGAAATTTTTTGAGTTTAATTTTATAAGTCAAAAATAAAAGTTAAGTAGAGCCAGTGTGTGTGTGTGTGTGTGTATGTGTGTGAGCGGGTTATGTGTGTGATCGTGCGGGATATATGTTTTAGAGTGTGTACATTCTCTACTTGTTGATGTTTTGCCGAGTAGAGTAGTTCGTATAGTCTAAGAGCGTGAGGGTCCGGTGGACAGCGCGACGTAGCTAGAAACTGCAGTAAAGCGCTCCTTATGAGGGTACTGTAGGATTAAGAATTTTTGTTAGTTATAAGGAATTTACACATCGCCCTCGTATACGATAGCTTCTGTACGAGGTGCTTTGCTGGCTACTTAGGTTAAGTTGAGGCGTCGGTTTTAGCCCGGAATCCTCGGTAGTAATAAGTCATAGTGTTAAGTTAGTCTTAAGTGAGTCAGTGTACGTGCGAGTGAACATGTTGTTATTTTATATTGTTGTTAATAAATTTTTTGGTACCGTTGTTAAATAAAAATTTATTCATTTCAGATCACCTTCCTCCACTCTCTCTCCCTGTAGATAAGATCAGCTATGGTTCCGGATCCGGGAACCGCGATTAAAAATCCCGGTGGCGCCCTTTTATTAACTAATTTAGATTCATTTGTTAGTTTTATTATTTCAATTAATTTAATTTAAGGGGCCAATTGAGCGGAATAATCACCCGTTACAACGTACCGCTTTATGCGACGCAGAATCTCGGCATACTTTGTTTTCTTGGCCGGGCGGATGATCAGTGCGTCGGGTCTGATCCATTTGCGTGGTTTTTTCCGCTTAGGCCCTGGCCTGGGCTACTTTGGCGGCTGCTTTGAGAGTTGCTCTCTAGCTAGCTTCCTCTTCTCCTTCTTAGACTGTACTTTTTCCCAATCAGTCGCCTTCTTAGGTTCGTCGCCCTGCCCTGCCAGTCGTTGGGGAGGGCTTTTTTCAAGTCCTTCTTCTATGTGACTTTGTCGGTTGGCTCTGGCGAATTTCGGTCCTTTCTCTTTCCAAGCCTTGTGTCAGTTTCACCCTTGTCCTCAGCAGCAGATTCGCCGTCACCGTCGGCTCCAGTGTCCATTGCTTCTTCCGTCTCAACTTCAGTTTGAATGCGTCGTCGTGATGACTGCCATTCCTCGTCCAGTTTCTTGAATCTTCCAAGAACATTGACTACACCGGTTGTCTTTATCTCCATGTGGATATTGACCTTTGTTTGGACAAACTCTTGCAGCTCAATGGTCAGCTTTTAAAGGCGCTTCAGCGCTTGCGTTCGCTTAATTTCAGCACTTGCTTCAATCGCTGCTTGTTGGGCATGAAGCCCGTTTCCACTCTTGTTTGTTTCCTGTAAATTACTCATACTTTTTTGATTTACCAGCGCATCGTACGGAGTGGAGTGGGTTGTCATAACTAGGAACGGGTGTACCCTCGGAGATAGTACTCCTACCCCAGTTCCCTGAGGCCTAGCCGACACTTAGCCAGTCCCGGAATACACGGACGGACTAGATTCGCTCGGGGCGGTGAAGATTCCGATCTCTAATATTCACTGCGTACTTCCTAATCAAGGCCCGAAGTGTCAGGCTCCTGATCCGCTACTGCAACTTACACCTTGGCAGAGCAAGCTCACATCAGCCGTAGCCTGCATCATCGGAAATAATCGACACGGGTTCCGGACACTCCCAGTGAGTTACAGCAGGGAACAATCGTCTTGCCAGGTCAGTTAGTGTGATCAACCCATTAAAGGGGGAGTTTTGTCCACGGGAGCGTACTTTATTTGGCTCCTACCCTCTGTACCTCATCAACTAAGAGACCTAGTGTCATCCAAGGACAGCGAGCGTTCTCCCATCCGCTACGGTGAGACGCGCCTGGTAGCATTTTCTCCTCTGCCGCAGGTGTGTGTGTGTGTGTGTGTGTGTGTGTGTTTTTTTTTCTTTTGTAGGGGGGGGAATCCTTTTTACGGATTCTAGGCATAGCTGTTTGGCCTGGATATGTGGCGACTCGACGCAGCGTCCTACTAACTCGACACTAACGCCCCTACTCACTAAACCCTAAACCCCTTTTCCTTCTTTCCTCTAATCCCTCATGGAAACCGCCGTCAGGCATTACTTCGTGAAGGGAGGATCTAGCTACTGCTCTTCCTTCTGGTGGCTAAGGTGTTAACTATCTTCCTTCTATCTTCTGCTATTTGCTCTTTTTCTTTCGGTGGAACGCAAGTCTTTAAGGACTTCTGTTGCAAACGTGTTGGTAGCGTTCCAGGCAGCTTCTGATGACAACATTGCTTCTACTAGTGAATCTGGTTGCATTCTCTGGTTCAGGATCCTCTCCAGTTCTTCACGCTGTGGATCGAAACGAGGACATACAAAGAAGACGTGCTCCGCGTCTTCAGCAGCTCCTGGGCAGGACGGGCACTCCGAAGAGTCATCGTGCTTAAAGCGGTGTAGATACTCTCGAAAACACCCATGTCCCGATGTGTGTGTGTGTGTGTGTGTGTGTGTGTGTGTGTGTGTGTGTGTGTGCGTGTGTGACTCGCTTATAACTTTTGAACAACTAAACCGATCGGAACCTACCAAACGGCGTTCTAAAGAGTCCCCTCAAACTTAGATTTCCTGTGAATTTGAACCGATTCAAACCAGTAAATTTTGAGAAATCTCAAAATAACTACAAAAAAATTTTTTTGAAATATGGTTTTTTTGGATTTACTTTAAAATGGCTCTACCGATCAATTCCAAAATCTAATCAGCTCTTAAGATCAAAAAACCACGTCGATCACCGTAAGACCGGTCGAAATGGGTTGATTCGTTCGTGAGTTATCGTTTTCGAAAGAAAACCGAAAAAAGTGTTTTTTCGGAACTACTTTGAAATTCCTGGCTCGATCGATTGAAACTTGAAGATTTTTTATGGAACTTTAAAAACTTTTGAATGAATAAACCGATTTTTTCGCAGTTTACGGCATTCAACGCAGTTTTTTGAGTTATTTGAAAAATTTTCAGCGCAACCTGGTCAGACTTAAAATTTCACAGTAATTCTGAAAAAAACATTTTTTACAATTTTTTTCGACAACGATATCTCTCGAGCGAATCAACCGATTTTCACCTGGCTGGTAGCAATCGACGTAGTTTTTTGAGGTTAAGCGCTGAATAGTTTTTAGAATCGATCGGTTCAGCCGTTTAAAAGATAATTAAAAAAAACAAATTTTTGGAATCTTTATTTTTGAGATTTCTCAAAATTCATAGACTCAAATTTTGTAAACTAGTATCAGAATTCTAAGGACAAAGGAACTCTTTGGAACGCTGCTTATTTCAATCGAATCAGATAATCCGTTCAAAAGTTATGAGAGATTTATATATATACACACACACACAGACACACACACACACACACACACACACACACACACACACACACACACACTTGGGGCAGAGGAGAAACTGCTACCAGGGGCGTCTCCTCGTAGCAGATGGGAGAACGCTCGCTGTACCTGGTACAGAGGGTAGGAGCCAAATAAAATACGTTCCCGTGGACAAAACTCCCCTTTAATGGGTTGGTCACACTAACTGACCTAACAAGCCGATCGTTCCCTGCTGTGACCCACTGGAAGTGACCGGAACCTCGTGTCGTAGTTTCCGACGATGCAGGCCACGGCTGATGTGAGCTTGCTCTGCCGAGGTGTAAGTTGCAGCAGTAGATCAGGAGCCAGCCACTTCGGGCCTTGATCAGGAAGTACGCAGTGAGTGTTAGAGATCGGAATCTTCACCGCTCCGAGCGAGTCTAGTCCGTCCGTGTATTCCGGGACTGGCTAAGTGTCGGCTAGGCCTCAGGGGACTGGGGTAGGAGTACTATCTCCGAGGGTACACCCGTTCCTAGTTATGACAACCAGCTCCACTCCGTACGATGCGCTGGTGGATTTAAAAGTATGAGTAAAATTCAGGAAAACAACAATAGTGAAAACGGTCTTCATGCCCAACAAGCAGCGATTGAAGCAAGCGCTGAAATGAAGCGGTCGCAAGCGTTGGAACGCCTTGAAAAGCTAACCAGTGAGCTAAATGACCTCGTCTAACCTAAGGTCAATATCCACAAGGAGATTAAGACCAAGACGACCAGCGTAGCCAATGCCCTCCAGAGATTCAAGAAACTTGATGAAGAATGGCGTTTAACAGTACGACGCACTTCTCGCACTACACCTGAGAGAAGCATCCAAGCAACTGTCGTGAATGAAGAAGCAATGGACACTGGAGCCGAAGGTGACGGTTAATTAGTCGCGGAAGACAGAAGCAGAACTAGCAGCAAGTCAACTAAGAGAAAAGATCTATCTTCTCCCGACTCAACGATCAGCCAAGTTGTGAAGAAAAAGGACCTGAAACCAAGCCCTCCGAAAAACACGGCAGTGCAGAACGCCGGAAAAAAAGAGGTGACTGAATGGCAGAAGGTCCAATCCAAGAAGGAGAAGAAGGAGCAAGCGAGAGAGCGGTTACCAAAACAACCGGTGAACAAATCTCGGCCGGAGCCTAAGCGGAAAAAACCGCGAAAATTCACCAAACCAGATGCCTTAATTATTCGACCCGTTGAGAAGGCAAAATATGCCGAGATACTGCGTCGGATTAAAAAAGATGTCCCACCAGATCAGACCCGTGACGTCGTTGACAAGGTTCAAAAGACGAATTATGGGAATATGCTCATTACGCTTTCCAGAAAGACCGCAGACAAAGGACAAGCTTTGCTGAAGACCATCAAGAGCATCCTTAAAAAAGAAGCGCAAGTCATCTGTAAAGGCCCAGAGGAACAGCTTGAAATCCGGGACATTGACGACGAAACAACTAAAGACGATGTCCGGAAGGCCTTACAAGAGGCAGCTGGAAATGACTACGAAATACCTGAAGATGTCATTAAAATTCGACCGGCCTACAGAGGTACTCAAACTGCTTCGGTACGATTGCCAGCAGCAATAGTGCAGAAGATACTCGGAAAGACAGGCAAAATAAGGATTGGCTGGGTAAATTGCCGTGTCAGAGCAGTTAAGACATCACTACGATGCTATAAGTGCTGGCACTTTGGGCACTTTGGGCACACTACTGCCCAATGTAAAAGCGAAGTCGACCGATCTGGGCTTTGCATCAAATGTGAGCAAACAGGTCATCAAGCTGCTCAATGCCCAAATAAAGTGAAATGTGCATTATGTGCGGAAAAACCTGGCTCTCAGGACACTGCTCACTGGTCTGGTTCTGGCCGATGCCCAGTCTTCTAAGAAGCACTCCAGAAGCTGACAAATAAATGAACATGAGGATACTGCAGCTTAACATCAATCACTGCGAAGCTGCGCATGACCTGCTTATGCAGACAGTACGGGAATTGAAGCTCGACGTTGTACTTTTATCGGAGCCATATAAACATTTAGCTGGACAACCTTGGGAGACGGATATCACCACGAAAGCTGTGATCTGGGCTTGTGGTAAGCTCCCTTTCCAGAGTGTAGCTACCAATGGCAGCGCTAGCTTTGTAGCAGCATCAGTAGATGGCATCCGTTTTTACAGCTGCTACGCACCACCTAGCCTTTCAATTGCTGAGTTTACTGACTTCTTGGATCGACTTGACCGAGGACGCGAAGCAACATCATCCAGTGGCGATAGCCGGGGACTTTAACGCCTGGGCAGTGGACTGGGGCAGTAAGCAGACTAATGCACGAGGAAGAGAGCTGCTAGAAGCTCTTTCTACACTAGATGTAGTCTTGCTCAACAGTGGTGACACGCCGACCTACACCAAAGGTGACGCAAGCTCGATTGTAGACGTCACTTTTGTCAGTACCAGCCTTGCTAAAGGTAACACTAACTGGAAGGGACTGGACATCTACACTGCCAGTGACCATCATGCGATACTCTGGGAAACGTCAAAGGACCAGAACCTCAGGGGGCCTATCAAGCAATTTAACACCGTCGGTTGGAAGGTGAAATCTCTTGACCCAGAAGTATTGCTAACAACCCTCGATAGTGATCCGATAGAGACTGGGTGTGCAGAAGAACATACTAAGGCCCTGATGATGCGAGTAACACAAGCTTGTGATGCCAGTATGCCTCGCAAACGTGTTATGAATTCAAGACCTGCGGTACACTGGTGGAATGATCATATCAGCAACCTCCGTAAAGAGTGTCATCGAAAGACAAGAATATCTCAGCGTGGCTATCAACGACCTAACTCTGCAGTGCTGATCGCAGAGTACAAAAAAGCTCGTCGTGAACTTAATAAGGCCATAAAAGAGAGCAAAGGAAGATGCTGGAAAGAGCTCATATACGAGGTCGACAAAGACGTGTGGGGTCGGCCGTATAAGGTGGTCATGACGCACCTGAAGAAACAACAAATGCCGTCACCTACGTGTCCCCAACTCCTTCAGAAAATCGTCACTGCGCTGTTTCCACAGCAACACAGTCTCAATTATCAGTCAACGCAAGATGAACTGGACGACATTCCACCTGTCACTGAAGAAGAATTGTTGGAGGCCTGTAATCGGGTAGGACATAATAAAACGCCGGGATTGGACGGAATTCCTAATATAACCTTGAAAACTATCATAAAGGCAGCACCAACATTATTTTTAGACGCTTACAACGCATGCCTCAAGGAGAGGACTTTTCCTCGTAAGTGGAAACAGCAACGGTTAGTACTTTTACCTAAAGGAAAGAAACCGCCAGAAGAACCGTCATCCTACCGACCACTCTGCATGCATGATACGGCGGGTAAGATATTTGAGCGTATCATCCATCAGCGAATAGATGCAGTAGTCGACCCACTCTTGACAGACAACCAGTATGGATTCCGGAAAGGACGATCAACACTGGACGCGATCAACCTGGTTGTTAATACGGCCAAAGAGGCAATCGCAGGAACTAGATGGAAGGGTGGAACGAAGAAGTACTGCCTGGTGGCTGCCTTGGACATCAAAAATGCTTTCAATTCCGCTAATTGGGACTGCATCATGCAAGCTCTCGACGAGAAGAACGTGCCAACATATCTTCGCAGACTAGTGATTAGCTATTTTACAGATAGAGTGCTGAAATACGATACAAAGAATGGTCCGAAAGAGTATGATATAACCGGTGGTGTGCCACAGGGCTCTGTTCTTGGTCCACTTCTGTGGAATATCATGTATGACGGGCTCCTGAGACTGAAGCTTCCAAGATGTGTCAAACTGGTAGCGTATGCGGATAATGTTGCCGCAGTGATTGTCGCCAAACACCTCGATGAGATTCAACATCTGTTTGACATCACTTTTGAGAAGATCAACCAGTGGATGGATACAGTGAACCTACAACTGGCCAAGCAGAAGACCGAAGCAGTGCTTATTACCAGCCGAAAAGAAGTTGAAACAATTAAGCTAAAAGTCGGTGACCGAGAAATCACATCACAACCTCATATACGATATCTGGGAGTGATGCTTGATGCCCGACTCAACTTCAAACAGCAAGTGGAACACGTCTGTACGAAAGCGTCAGTAGTGAGAGCTAGTCTCGCACGATTGATGCCGAATGTCGGAGGCCCAAAACAGAGCAGGAGGCTACTATTGTCGTCAGTAGTCACATTGGCGCTCACCTACGGAATATTCATTTGGGCTGACGCACTAGAGGTGCAAGATTCATGGAGAAAAGCTGGACCAATTTATCGTATGAGTGCCCTACGAGTTGCAAGCGCCTTTCGAACAATATCAGAGGAAGCAGTGTGTGTCATTTCCGGAACTTTGCCGCTCAGAGTCCTAGCTGAGGAAAGATGGAACGAAAGAGGACAACCACACAAAGTGCCGAGGAACTCAGAGCTGAAGAACGGCAGAACAGCATC
Source organism: Cotesia glomerata (assembly GCF_020080835.1). Lineage (NCBI taxonomy): Eukaryota > Metazoa > Arthropoda > Insecta > Hymenoptera > Braconidae > Cotesia > Cotesia glomerata. The sequence goes on from NC_058165.1 coordinate 14,155,376, forward strand.
GCACGATGGCAATCGCAGTGGGACTCCGCGACAACAGGGAGATGGACACATTGTCTCATACCGAAGATCGACGTTTGGCTAAACCGAAGTCATGGCGAGGTCAATTACTATCTGACGCAGTTTTTGTCAGGACATCGATGTTTTCGGACGTATCTTCACCGCTTCAAGCATGATGATTCACCGGAGTGCCCGTCCTGCCCAGGAATCAATGAAGACGTGGAGCACGTTTTCTTTGAGTGCCCACGATTTTACCCACAGCGAGATGAGCTGGAGATGATCCTAAAGAAGAAAATCCAACCAGAGACAATAGTAGAAGCAATGTTGTCATCAAGAGCCTCCTGGAACGCCATCAGCACATTTGCAACAGAAGTCCTTATAGACTTGCGTTCCATCGAAAGAAGAAGAGCAAATGATAACAATTAGAAGAAAGGTAAAATAACACCTTAGCTACCAGAAGAAAGAGCAGTAGCTAGACCCTCCCTTCATGAAGTTATGCCTAACGGCGGTTTCCATGAGGGATTAGGGGAAAGAGGAAAAGGGGTTTAGGGTTTAGTGGGTAGGGGCGCTAGCGTTGAGTTTTAGTATGACACTGCGTCGAGTCGCCACATATCCAGGCTAAACAACTATGCCCAGAATCCGTAAAAAGGATTCCCCCCCTTAAAAAAAAAAAAAAAAAAAAAAAGACACACACACACACACAGACTCATACATATAGACACGGTGACATCACCGCGGGAATAGTCAGAAAAGTTTCCTAGGACCTCAAAACGTCGAGATCTGATGAAAACTCGATTTTCGAAAAATGGGGTAAAAACAATAACTTCCCGATTTTTGAAAATTTTCAATTTTCTTAGCGGGAAGTTAAAAAAATTTTTCTAAATGTGGTTTTTTGGAATCACTTTTAAATAGCTTCACCGATCGATTCCAAAATCCAATCAGCTCTTAAGATCAAAAAACCACGATCACTGTAAGCTCGGTCAAAATCGGTTGATTCGTTCGTTAGTTATCGTTGTCGAAAGAAAACCGAAAAAAGTGTTTTTTCGGAATTACTTCGAAATTCCTGGCTCGATCGATTTAAACTTGTTCTTTGTGGGGCTTCCAAAACTGCGTCGAATGCCGCCAACCACGTGAAAATCGATTCATTCATTCAAAAGTTATTAATGTTTGAAAATTTTAAAAATTGTGTTTTATTAAACTGCTATTAGAGATTTGAGCTCGAAGAGCTCAAAATGACGCAAAAATCATATTTTTGAGCTCGAAGAATTAAAAAACGTAATGTGTAATTTTGAGCGCTTAAGTATGAAATTAGCGGGAAGTTGCAGGGATGACTTTTAGGGTCAACCGTCGTCCTATTTTTTTTTTAACTCTTACCCTCTTAAATGTTTCTATTTGATACAAAAAAAATCCTCACCAAACATGATCCCCATACTTCAACTCTAAGGGGTCGCTATTTTTATTTTACTTTCCCATTAAATTAACATGGGAAAAATTCTTTTTTGTATTTAATTGAATTTACACATAATTTACGCAATTTTTTACAAAAAACCATTTTATATTCTTAAAGTAGAGTCTTCGAGCTTTACAAAACTCAAAGGCAAAAGTATGATTATCTCTACAAAAAGACTAGTTACAGCCATTTAAAAATGACTTAATTTCGAAATTTAAAGAAATAGTTGGCAATAGATTGGGACATTCCATGTAAAATCGACAAATAGTAGGAATCGACCAGAGTTGTGAAAATTTCAATGAAAAATATTTTCATTAACTCATTAAATTCAATTCTCTGATGAAAAAATTTTCCACTAAAAAATTTAATTTAATTGTGAATGGAAATATTTATCATTAAAAATATTTTTAAAATGATCAGCAAAAATCATTTAAATTAAAATATTGAATTTAATGGTTAATAGAAATATATAAAATTAAAAATTTTTTTTAATGATTAATGGAAATTTTTAAAATTAGATATTAAATTTAATTGTTAATACAAGTATTTTTCTTAACTTCCCGCTATAATATCAATGATTTTCAAAAAATCGGGAAGTTAGTAGTTGTACCCTGATTTTCGAAAATCTTCGAAAAAATTTTCGAAATAATTCAAAAAAAGTTTTTTTTTTAAATAATTCATTCAATTAATGTCGGGTTGTTATTGTAGTCGTAATTTAATTTATAGCTTTTGACTAGCTGACCCGGCAAACGTTGTTTTGCCATATAAATAATTTCCTAGTAATTTCTAGTGTAGACAAAAAATAGCTTACTTATTGTAAGTATGTATGTATGTTAGAATGTGTATATTGTATGTATGTAAGAATGTGGTATATGCGTGAAATAAGCATGGAGCGCTGTGAACGATGAGGGAATATAAAAATAACAAAAGGCAAACATTATTTTTAAGTTATTATAATTTATTCCTTAAAATTATACATCGTTAATTAAACAATTACGACAGTAACACTATTAAACAATATCAATCTCTTAATGCTATAGCGTAAACAGTATTTTTTGTTAGTCCATCTTTAGCTAACACAAACAAACTGGATGATTTACCCACTCGAGAGCATGCCACGTATAATTGTCCGTGTGAAAAACATGGTGTTCTCAAATCTAATCCACAAACAGACATCGTTTGACCTTGGGATTTGTTGATAGTCATTGCAAATGCCAATCTAATCGGAAACTGAATACGTTTGAATTGAATTGGCACATCTGTAGGTATAATAGGAATCCGTGGTATGAGTATATTTTCACCTCTAAACTTGCCATTTAAAATCCTGGCTTCGATCACGTTTTTCATTAATTTTTGCTCGATGTACCTGTTGTCGTTGTTGGTCATTTGTTCTTCATCTATTGACTGTGAAACGGCGTGATTGTCGTTGTTCTAATCTTCTGACTTCATTGCGTTCAGCTCGTGTATCTTCTGGCTCTTCTTGATGCAATTGCGCCATTCTGACACGTGCATCAGTATTTTGTTGCTGAATTTGTTCTTCTGTTCTTTCGGATCTGCTATTTCGCAAGTTTCGAGCTTTACTTGTACTGCGGCTCAAATCAGCCCCTTTGCGTTTTCTTGGCATTGCTCACTGTACAAAACATACATAAATAGAATTAATGAAATTATTTAATGATGAAAAATGTTAAAAGTATAATTAAGGCCAGGATTTTTGCCGCAGTTTTGAAATGATTAGTTTTAATTTATGAAATTATAACAAAAATATAAGTTTTATGGAAAAATTTTTCAAACAAAAGTAAAAAATTAAATTTTATGAAAACATTGTCTCTTATAATTTTTTCATACAACCAATATTTTCATTGACATTTCAAAATAAAGATTCATAATGATTGATTTTTTGGAAACTATGAAAATCTTAATTGTTCAATTACATTTTTTTAATAAAATTAAATTAAAATTACATTTTTATAAGATCAACAACATTTTCGATATAAATAAAAAAAAGTATACTTACAACACAAAATCCGTTGTTATTGGAAGCTCGTGTCACGTGTTGAGTACTTTTGAGGTTATAAAATCACTTGATTAACTAATCATGCAAAATACACTCAAAATTGATAATTTAATTATTATTGATAAAATAGGAATGATTAAAAGTTAATATGAGAGTTACACTGAGATAGCAAAATAATAATTGTTGATCGTAGAAGGGTGAAAATTGAGGACTGTATGTATTTTTGTATGTTGTATCATAAAAAAATAGAAATTAAAAATTTTGTCTAAAAAATAAAAAAAAAAATTTTGGGGCCGGACTACCCCTAACATTTAGGGGGATGAAAAATAGATGTTGGCCGATTCTCATAGATACCGGATAAGCACGAAAAATTTCATCAAAATCGGTCAAGCCGTTTCGGAGGAGTATGGCAACGAAAACTGTGACACGAGAATTTTATATATTAGATTATCGGCGTCGATTGCTATGAAGAACGTCGAAATCGGTTAATTGCATGGTTCGGTAGACATCGTTGTAGAAAAATATAAAAGACTAGCAACCTGTAGTCACTATGTGACCGCCGAGAATTGCCAACTATGATTAAATAAAATTTGCTTAATTACATATCGACTTTTTTTAAATTGCACTGTACTTTCTTAAATATTCATATTCTTAAATATATAAGCTCATTCCATTACACTCATCAAGAGCTTTCATTTGAGTACCCACATCAATTTTTCATATATTTTATAAATTTATATATATAATATATATGGGTGATTCTCTGTAAGGATGTTTTTTGCTGTCCCAGGCATTTTTTTATTAGAAAAATTGTTATTTTGTTACTAAAAAAAATTTATTACGAAAGTAAAAAAACATTTCTATTTGGAGCATTAAAAACTAAAATGGAATAAATTTTTGTTTTTTTGCTATAAATTCGTAATTTACCGAAATGTCAGTCCCCTGGGCTATCCCAGTCCCAAAATTAAAACTTTAAGATTAAATTTTAAGTTATTCGTCAATAATATATAATTTGGTCCATGATGTTTATAAACTTAATTAGTTAACTAACAATCTTCTTCAATAAAAAGTACCCAAAGTTAATTTGTTTCATTCAATTCATTAAACCAAAGTTTGTCCCAGGCATTTTAAAATCAGTCCCCTGCCAGAAGTTCAAAGCCAAAAAAAAAAATTCTTGCATGTTATTTTACCTTTTGTAAGGTTTATAAAGATCTAATTAGCCTTAAGTTAATAACTATAGGGCTGTTAGCGCTTTATCGCCATTTTATTTAGTGTCAAAGCACCGTTTGTGCTGGAAATATGTGTCTGGGCCACTTCAACACTCAGTCCCCTGGCAGCTATTTTTGTTTATAATTTAGATAGATAGATAGATAGATAAATAAGTTTTATTTGATCTTGGAGTCAAGACTCCCTCAAGACCATCAATTTTACATAATTTTAACATTTAGTGTACATTAAATACAGTGCTTAAAGTAGGGAAAAATATAATAGCAAACATATTATATATTTTTCAGACAATAGTTAATAGTTAATAGCCAATGATAGATAATTAATTAAATTTATTTATAAAATGGGATCCATAAGTTTTAATATTATTCTAATTAATGTAAACATTCATTGAGAACTTAAAAAGTTGAATGCATTGAAATAGTTTGCTTGATTTTTCTTAATTTGATAAAAACAATCAGTCCCCTGGCAGTCAGTCCCCTGTCATTTTTTATGGCAAAAGATACACAACTATCGAAAAAGCAAAAATTAATTCGGCTGTTTATTTATTATAATTAAGCTGATAGTTTTGTAGCCCTTGTTAATTTTTTTTCTAATAAAATCAAAAATAATTTGATCGGACAATTTTGTACAGATTTAAGACGTCCTTACAGAGAATCACCCATATGTATATGTGAAAAATATATCAAAAATGCATGTGGGTACTCAATGGAAGCTCTTAATGTGTAACATCGGGATGAGCTTAAAAAATTTCAATAATTAAGAAATGACGTCGTATTTTGTCTATTGATGATATTTTCTACGATATAAGCTCATCCTGGAGTTACACTCATCGAGACTTTTCATTTGAGTACCCACATCAATTTTTCATATATTTATGTATATTATATATATACCCGGGAAAAAATGATCAGGACTGATCAGACCTGTTCATATCTGATCAGGCCTGAAATTAGACCTGAGCAGACCTGTTCATATCTGATCAGGCCTGAAATTAGACCTGAGCAGGCCTGTTCATGTATGATCAGGCCTGAAATTATACCTGATCAGACCTGTTCATGCCTGTTCATGTCTGAAGCATTAAATACGCTCAGACCTGATCAGACCTGTTCATGCCTGCTCATGCCTGTTCATGTCTGAAGCATTAAATACGCTCAGACCTGATCAGACCTGTTCATGCCTGCTCATGTCTGTTCATGTCTGAAGCGTTAAATACGTTCAGATCTGATCAGACCTGTTCATGCCTGCTCATGTCTGTTCATGTCTGAAGCCTTAAATACGCTCAGACCTGATCAGACCTGTCCATGTCTGATATCTAGCCAACACTGAGAGACAATTTTATTTAATAGTAATGAAATTTTATTACTATTTAATAAAACGTTTATTTGGCTAATCCCAAATAAAAATTTATTAAATATTAATTAAATTTCCTTAAATACTAATAAAAATTTTATTAAATACTAATAAATGTTTCTTAGTATGTAATGAATATTTATCTACATGTAATATAAAGAAAATTCATTAATCAACTAACTAACAAGTATTGATCAGTAATTAATTGAATAAATAATTAAGTAAAATTGAATTTTGTCGGAACTATATTTTGAAATACAAAGTCTACAACTGTTGTTATCCGAGTGGATGTTAATTTTTATGCACTTAAATTTAAAAATTTCACAAATGAATCGATAAGAGTTAGACATTATTTAATAAAATGAAAACAGAAGCAGAAAACCAGACAATGTAGGGACGCATTTGTTAAAAATAAAGACTATGATTTCATAAATTCAATCGAATATTTATTTATTTTTATTATTAAAAATCTCTACATGTGATTCGTCATGAAGTAAACAAATAGGTTAGGTTAGGATGTCTTGTTAAAAAATCTTAATACTATTTATTAAAAGACTTTACTGTGAAAATATATTTGAATATATTATAATTAATTGATGAATATTAATTTTTTTTTTTTGAGATTATTTCTTTTAATGACTTAATATTCGTATTAATGACAGCAAACGAAAGCGTCGTTCGTGGTTATTTTAATAAACACATATTAGTATTTAAGAAAATTTTATTAAATACTTATGAAATTTTATTAAATACTAATATAATTTTATTTATATGAAATATAATTTTATTAATATTAACTAAATTTTTTTTTCAAGTCCAAATAAACTGTTTTATTACTATTGAATAAAATTCTCTCTCAGTGTAGAACCATATGTTAATGGAGCGAAAAAAAATACATAGCCGTTCCGAATAAATCACTGTAATATATGATTAATTATTAATAATTAATAAATTAGGTATAGAACTCCGTTAACTATAAGGATAAATCATGTATAAAATTTGAATTACTTGAAGTAGCTCGAAAGATACTCTCAAGTTAAGATGAATCATTTGGTCAAGAGGTAAAGTGTCAGTCTGAAGAGCGCGAGGTGTACGGTGCGAATCCCCGTCGGCACCGATTTTTTTTTTTTTTATGGACCTGATCGAGTCAGACATGAACAGATCTGATCAGACCTGAACATGCCTGGCCAGGTCTGATCAGACCCGGTCATTTTTCATACCTGATCAGACCTGAAGACTCATGCCTGTTCATGTCTGATCAGATCTGATCATTTTTTCCCGGGTGTTGATTAATTTATCAGTTTAATTTTTTTAATTAATTTCTACATTCTTTGTTATAGTTAACAACTTAGCACATTCAAAATGTTCCTTGTGTCAAAAAAATATTGGGGATATGATAAGTCTTCCTTGTTGGCACTGGTTTGGTTGTAACTTATGTGCTCAGAAATTTACAAACCAAGCTATTAATCAGAAAGCTGATTTACTATGCCCAATATGCTCTAAAATAATCCGTGCATTCCAAAGAATCATTGTAAGTGTGACTCTTAACTATACCAATTACATACCGTCATTATTTATTTATTTATTTATTAATTCATTTATTCATACGCCAATCGGCTTTATACATTAGATTTACATCAATTAAATTTGGTTATGAGTGAAAAAATAAAATAAAAATAAAAATAAGGTAAAAAGAGTATTAAAATTTCAATAGAATTAAATTAAAATTAAATTGAATAAAATCAAGGTTGGCAATAGCCTAATCGGCTCGGTACTTGCATTTCGAAAGAGTGGGACCAGGGTTCGATTCCGGCGCGCACCAATATTTATCAATGATTATAAACTAAGAATATGTGCGTTTCATTGCCAGCCTCATTACCGGTCGGGTTTTCTGTGGTTTTCCCATATAGTTATGGAGGTAAAATGTCATTATAGAAGTACCTCCATACTATTTAAGACCGTAATGCAAATGCAGGTACTGATTATAACGCGTAAGTCGGCCACAGTCGCAGCACATGTGTGTCGGGCATGAAAGAAAAAATCCCGACATGCAGGGGGGTGGGGACGAAAAAGTGGTTGAGAGTTATAATGACGGGGTTGAGAGACTATATTGCGGAGAAAAAAGTGGAGAGACAATAATTCCCCACCCTCCCTTGTAAAACACTCTACAGTGATACAAGTAAAACCATCCTCAATTATAACCTCCTCCTCATTAAATAAAATCAATTTCATTTACTTTATAAGTTTAAATTATTAGTATTATAGAAAAAAAAAAAAAAAATATCTCTAGAGTAATTATTGCAAGATGAAATGAAATTGTACTTATTAAGAGGCTAGTGGTTATTGGTTAGAAGCAGTCTTTTAACCGATGATACTAACGATGTGATCGAAGTGTCAAATAATTCAAGGTGCGAGCAATTATCATTGATTAGATTAGCGATCCTATTTCTCGGGCTATTATATATATAACTTTTGGTAGTTTTAATTGTCTCTATTAATCGATTCATTATATAAATAAGAATTGATGATACCATTTGAAATTTGGAAGTTTGGATACAAATTGTTATGAAAATAATCAAAGTTTAATTGATTTACGAAATGTTTCTGTACTTTTATGAAAATCACGTTTTCTATTCCAGATAACTTGATTCATTAATCTAACTACGTACGATAAGTGAATGGGATTAGTTTGCTTTGAACTGAAGATAGTGGATTTCTATTTAATAAACTAAAGTAATAATATTGATAATATTAAAGATTGGTATAATTTTCTGTATAATTGTTATCAGTACAATAAATAAGAAAATTTTGCAACATTACGATTTTCTTGCAGTGCTTACTAGTGTAGTTGTTTATTTAATAAATAATTTTTTATCATAAAAATAATATTCTATAAAAAAATTTTTAAAAGTGTAACTCACCAAAAATTAAATAAAGTCTATTTGCATATCTACAGTGAAAGCTGTTAAAAGTTACCGTAGTTCTGTCTCAATTTCTCATAAAACACTAATAAGAGTAAGAAAGACAACTTGGGTAACTTTTAAGAGCTTTTACTGTATTTATATGCATATATCATTAATATTCTTTAATTTCGACAGCTCAGCTAAATTAAAAAATTTTTTTTAATATGTTCTATAAAAATATTAAATTCAATGTATTAATCCGTTCATTTTAACTCTGATAGCATTTGCCTCATTTAAATAAATGTATTCGCCGTTAGATTTTATGATAACTTAATTTCCTCTAAAATTCTTAAATTACCGACGGTAGCTAAATGTACTAAAAAAACATCGGGGCAATTTGTATGCGGGTTTTGAGAACGTTGGAAAATGTCATGTTCGAGTCATTTATTATTCGGTATTATAATCAAACGACACATTTTTATAACTAAACACTTATCGTATGGGTCTAGAAGACATATGAAAAAATAGCATGTGAGATAAACGACGTTCGAAATATTTATGTTTCGTATATTTCAAAGGTAGGGACTTTTACAAATCGACTAATTGCCGTTCGGAACCAAATGGAATCGAACCATTTAATATCTGTCATTCATCTCGACTGCCCATTAAATTTGTGAAACATGGTCACAAGCCCGCGCATCGTAAAAATTTACCCTCATCATTTTTGCCTAACGCGCCAAAAAAAGTATAACTTCAAAAATTATAATATTATAACCATATTTTTGTTAAGTTTTAAAAAATTTATATTAAAATACAAATCGAGTTTGTAATGGTTTGTTAATAATATAAATTAATTTCTATCGTTTTTTGCGGGGCTATATTCCTTCAAGTATCTAAATGACACCATAATTTATTCAGATTTTTAAATTAATATTGAATGTTATAAAAACATTATTTTGTGTTGAATACTTTGATTGGCGGTAATGCCTATGCACCGAAACGGCCGCACGGAACTTTCTACGTTAAATTAAAATTATAAGTAATGGAGCTACAACTTCAGGAGTCGGGACTTATTTTACTGAAATTTTCTCCTCTTTTAGGATCTTTTTTCAAGTTTCAGATATCTTGAATATTTTCGAAGTTATAGCTAGATAACGGAGATTCCCTTTTTGGAGTTTACTCCTTAAGAATCGATTTTCATATAAGACGCCCGGTATGAGAAAAATATGGAAAGTAAAACCTACTCATCAAATGGGATAGTAACGTTTTTGGTGCGCATCATTTCTCGCGCACCTTTCACTTTTCAGTTGTGTGTGTGTGTGTGTGTGTGTGTGTGTGTGTGTGTGTGTTTTTGTAGGGAATCCTTTACGGATTCTAGGCATAGCTGTTTGGCCTGGATATGTGGCGACTTGACGCAGCGTCATACTAGCTCGACACTAACGCCCCTACCCACTAAACCCTAAACCCCTTTTCCTTCTTTCCTCTAATCCCTCATGGAAACCGCCGTCAGGCATTACTTCGTGAAGGGAGGATCTAGCTACTGCTCTTCCTTCTGGTGGCTAAGGTGTTAACTATCTTCCTTCTATCTTCTGCTATTTGCTCTTTTTCTTTCGGTGGAACGCAAGTCTTTAAGGACTTCTGTTGCAAACGTGTTGGTAGCGTTCCAGGCAGCTTCTGATGACAACATTGCTTCTACTAGTGAATCTGGTTGCATTCTCTGGTTCAGGATCCTCTCCAGTTCTTCACGCTGTGGATCGAAACGAGGACATACAAAGAAGACGTGCTCCGCGTCTTCAGCAGCTCCTGGGCAGGACGGGCACTCCGAAGAGTCATCGTGCTTAAAGCGGTGTAGATACTCTCGAAAACACCCATGTCCCGACAACATCTGCGTAAGATAGTAATTGACCTCACCGTGATTCCGGTTAAGCCAAATGTCGACCCGAGGTATGAGACGGTGCGTCCACCTACCCTTCTCTGCAGCATCCCATTGTAGTTGCCATCGGCCTATGCTCTTTTGCCGTTCTTCAATTCTAAGTTCTTCCGGGCTCAGTGCAGTTGACCTTTTTCGTTGGTAAAGGGCCCGTTTTTCCTCTGCTAGAACTTTAAAAGGTAGTGTTCCGGCAATGACGCACATTGCTTCTTCTGATATTGTGCGGAAGGCACTAGCTATTCGTAGGGCACTCAGTCGGTATATTGGTCCAGCTTTTCTCCATGATTCTTGGGTTTCCAGTGCATCAGCCCAAATGGATATTCCGTATGTGAGCACTGATGTGACTACTGATGACAATAGTAGCCTCCTGCTCCGCATTGGGCCTCCGATGTTAGGCATCAGCCGTGCGAGACTAGCCCTCACTACTGACGCTTTGGCACTAACATGTTCCACCTGCTGTTTGAAGTTGAGTCGTGCATCCAGCATCACTCCCAGATAACGGATAAATGGTTGTGATGTGATTTCTCGGTCACCGACATTAATCTTAATTGTTTCAACTTCTTTTCGGCTGGTAATAAGCACTGCTTCGGTCTTCTGCTTGGCCAGTTGTAGGTTCACTGTATCCATCCACTGGTTGATCTTCTCAAAAGTGATGTCAAACAGATGTTGAATCTCGTCGAGGTGTTTGGCGACGATCACTGCGGCAACATCATCCGCATACGCTACCAGTTTGACACATCTTGGAAGCTTCAGTCTCAGCAGCCCGTCATACATGATATTCCACAGAAGTGGACCAAGAACAGAGCCCTGTGGCACACCACCGGTTATATCATACTCTTTTGGACCATTCTTTGTATCGTATTTCAGCACTCTATCTGTAAAATAGCTAATCACTAGTCTGCGAAGATATGTTGGCACGTTCTTCTCGTCGAGAGCTTGCATGATGCAGTCCCAATTAGCGGAATTGAAAGCATTTTTGATGTCCAAGGCAGCCACCAGGCAGTACTTCTTCGTTCCACCCTTCCATCTAGTTCCTGCGATTGCCTCTTTGGCCGTATTAACAACCAGGTTGATCGCGTCCAGGGTTGATCGTCCTTTCCGGAATCCATACTGGTTGTCTGCCAAGAGTGGGTCGACTACTGCATCTATTCGCTGATGGATGATACGCTCAAATATCTTACCCGCCGTATCTAGCATGCAGAGTGGTCGGTAAGATGACGGTTCTTCTGGCGGTTTCTTTCCTTTAGGTAAAAGTACTAACCGTTGCTGTTTCCACTTACAAGGAAAAGTCCCCTCCTTGAGGCATGCGTTGTAAGCGTCTAGAAATAATGTTGGTGCTGCCTTTATGATGGTTTTCAAGGCTATATTAGGGATTCCGTCCAATCCCGGCGCTTTATTATTTCCTACCCGATTACAGGCCTCCAACAATTCTTCTTCAGTGACAGGTGGAATGTCGTCCAGTCCATCTTGCGTTGACTGATAATTGAGACTGTGTTGCTGTGGAAACAGCGCAGTGACGATTTTCTGAAGGAGTTGGGGACACGTAGGTGACGGCATTTGTTGTTTCTTCAGGTGCGTCATGACCACCTTATACGGCCGACCCCACACGTCTTTGTCGACCTCGTATATGAGCTCTTTCCAGCATCTTCTTTTGCTCTCTTTTATGGCCTTATTAAGTTCACGACGAGCTTTTTTGTACTCTGCGATCAGCACTGCAGAGTAAGGTCGTTGATAGCCACGCTGTGATATTCTTCTCTTTCGATGACACTCTTTACGGAGGTTGCTGATATGATCATTCCACCAGTGTACCGCAGGTCTTGAATTCATAACACGTTTGCGAGGCATACTGGCATCACAAGCTTATGTTACTCGCATCATCAGAGCCTTAGTATGTTCTTCTGCACATCCAGTCTCTATCGGATCACTATCGAGGGCTATTAGCAATACTTCTGGGTCAAGAGATTTCACCTTCCAACCGACGGTGTTAAATTGCTTGATAGGCCCCCTCGGAGGTTCTGGTCGTTTGACGTTTCCCAGAGTATCGCATGATGGTCACTGGCAGTGTAGATGTCCAGTACCTTCCAGTTAGTGTTACCTTTAGCAAGGCTGGTACTGACAAAAGTGACGTCTACAATCGAGCTTGCGTCACCTTTGGTGTAGGTCGGCGTGTCACCACTGTTGAGCAAGACTACATCTAGTGTAGAAAGAGCTTCTAGCAGCTCTCTTCCTCGTGCATTAGTCTGCTTACTGCCCCAGTCCACTGCCCAGGCGTTAAAGTCCCCGGCTATCGCCACTGGATGATGTTGCTTCGCGTCCTCGGTCAGTCGATCCAAGAAGTCAGTAAACTCAGCAATTGAGAGGCTAGGTGGTGCGTAGCAGCTGTAAAAACGGATGCCATCTACTGATGCTGCTACAAAGCCAGCACTGCCATTGGTAGCTACACTCTGGAAAGGGAGCTTACCACAAGCCCAGATCACAGCTTTCGTGGTGATATCCGTCTCCCAAGGTTGTCCAGCTAAATGTTTATATGGCTCCGATAAAAGCACAACGTCGAGCTTTAATTCCCGTACTGTCTGCATAAGCAGGTCATGCGCAGCTTCGCAGTGATTGATGTTAAGCTGCAGTATCCTCATGTTCGTTTATTTGTCAGCTTCTGGAGTGCTTCTTGGAAGACTGGACATCGGCCAGAACCAGACCGGTGAGCAGTGTCCTGAGAGCCAGGTTTTTCCGCACATAACGTACATTTCACTTTATTTTGGCATTGAGCAGCTTGATGACCTGTTTGCCCACATTTGATGCAAAGCCCAGATCGGTCGACTTCGCTTTTACATTGAGCAGTAGTGTGCCCAAAGTGCCAGCACTTATAGCATCGTAATGGTGTCTTAATTGCTCTGACACGGCAATTTACCCAGCCAATCCTTATTTTGCCTGTCTTTCCAAGTATCTTCTGCACTATTGCTGCTGGCAATCGTACCGAAGCAGTTTGAGTACCTCTGTAGGCCGGACGAATTTTAATGACATCTTCAGGTATTTCGTAGTCATTTCCAGCTGCCTCTTGTAAGGCCTTCCGGACATCGTCTTTAGTTGTTTCGTCGTCAATGTCCCGGATTTCAAGCTGTTCCTCTGGGCCTTTACAGATGACTTGCGCTTCTTCTTTAAGGATGCTCTTGATGGTCTTCAGCAAAGCTTGTCCTTTGTCTGCGGTCTTTCTGGAAAGCGTAATGAGCATATTCCCATCATTCGTCTTTTGAACCTTGTCAACGACGTCACGGGTCTGATCTGGTGGGACATCTTTTTTAATCCGACGCAGTATCTCGGCATATTTTGCCTTCTCAACGGGTCGAATAATTAAGGCATCTGGTTTGGTGAATTTTCGCGGTTTTTCCCGCTTAGGCTCCGGCCGAGATTTGTTCTCCGGTTGTTTTGGTAACCGCTCTCTCGCTTGCTCCTTCTTCTCCTTCTTGGATTGGACCTTCTGCCATTCAGTCACCTCTTTTTTTCCGGCGTTCTGCACTGCCGTGTTTTTCGGAGGGCTTGGTTTCAGGTCCTTTTTCTTCACAACTTGGCAGATCGTTGGGTCGGGAGAAGATCGATCTTTTCTCTTAGTTGACTTGCTGCTAGTTCTGATTCTGTCTTCCGCGACTGATTCACCGTCACCTTCGGCTCCAGTGTCCATTGCTTCTTCATTGACGATAGTTGCTTGAATGCTTCTCTCCGGTGTAGTGCGAGAAGTGCGTCGTACTGTTAAACACCATTCTTCATCAAGTTTCTTGAATCTCTGGAGGGCATTGGCTACGCTGGTCGTCTTGGTCTTAATCTCCTTGTGGATATTGACCTTAGATTGGATGAAGTCATTTAGCTCACTGGTCAGCTTTTCAAGGCGTTCAAACGCTTGCGACCGCTTCATTTCAGCGCTTGCTTCAATCGCTGCTTGTTGGGCATGAGGCCCGTTTTCACTATTGTTGTTTTCCTGAATTTTACTCATACTTTTAAATTCACCAGCGCATCGTACGGAGTGGAGCGGGTTGTCATAACTAGGAACGGGTGTACCCTCGGAGATAGTACTCCTACCCCAGTTCCCTGAGGCCTAGCCGACACTTAGCCAGCCCCGGAATACACGGACGGACTAGACTCGCTCGGAGCGGTGAAGATTCCGATCTCTAACACTCACTGCGTACTTCCTAATCAAGGCCCGAAGTGTCGGGCTCCTGATCCGCTACTGCAACTTACACCTTGGCAGAGCAAGCTCACATCAGCCGTAGCCTGCATCATCGGAAATAATCGACACGGGTTCCGGACACTCCCAGTGAGTTACAGCAGGGAACAATCGTCTTGCCAGGTCAGTTAGTGTGATCAACCCATTAAAGGGGGAGTTTTGTCCACGGGAGCGTATTTTGTTTGGTTATTTTGCTTGGCTCCTACCCACTGTACCTCATCAACTAAGAGACCTAGTGTCATCCAAGGACAGCGAGCGTTCTCCCATCCGCTCGGGGAGACGCGCCCGGTAGCAGTATCTCTTCTGCCCCGAGTGTGTGTGTGTGTGTGTGTGTGTGTGTGTGTGTGTGTGTGTGTGTGTGTGTGTGTACGAATATACTTGTGTGTAGCTAGCATACACAGTATACTACGTTATAGCTTATAGTCTAGTCAACAAGTGCCTTTTTGGTCAAATTTTTTCAGCAGTTTCCGAAAATTATGATTGAGTTGTCATTCGATTCAGAATGGCATCTCGATGATTTTCGAAAAAAATGAAGTTCCGCTTGCAAAAATTGCAGAAGTTATTAACAATTAACTAAAAAAAAAGGGGTTTAGTTTTTTGCAAATATCTCAAAAACTAATAAAGATTTTTCAAATTTAAAAAAAAAAATTAAAAAGAGAAGGAAATTTCCTAAAAAAAATTTCAACTCCCGAAATTGTAGAACCAATATTTATAATTTTCCCAGAGTATTGAAAATATGTCCGAAAACGGGTACTCCAGCTTGCGCAAGCTACGCCACCTTCGGACCTTTTGTCACACGAATTTTATTCCTGTGTGCGCCCCTCCCTGCGCCTAGTGTTGGCAACAGATCCACACTCGGTGTGTCTCATAAATTTGCCATTTATGTATTAATATTATTAATTAATATACTGTATATCATTTATCACTATTTATATTTGACAATTTATGTATTATTATTATTAGTATTTTCAAACTGCTATAACTTTTGAATAGGTCAGCCGATTTTTACCCGGTTGACGGCAATCGACGTTGTTTTTGGAGTTTTATAAAAAAATTGGAAGTGCTAATTGATTTGATATAAAATTTCGGTATAATTTGGAAAAATTCGATTTCTTCGAATTTTTTCGTCATCGATATCTCATGAACAAAGGAACCGATTTTGATCCGATTAGCGGCGATCAACGTGGTTTTCTAAGGTTTTAAGAGCTGATGAAAAAAAACTTTTTCAAATTTTTTATTTTTGAGATTTTTCAAAATCTACACGATCGAATCGGTTCAAATTTTCAGGAAATCTAACTTGAGTGGAACTCTTTGGAACCCCTCTTCGTTGATTCCAATCCAAGCCGTTCAAAAGTTATAAGAGGGTCATATTCATACAGAGACAGATACACACACACACACACGCATAGTCGAGACATACGGACATCATCTCGAAAGCATTCAGAGAAGCTTCCTAAAGTTACTATAGTCCTTGAGAAAGATTTTCAAAATAAGGGTCCTAATTTTCATCGTTTTTTATAACTAAAAATTTGAAATTAATACCAAAATTTTGGTGTTTATTAGTATTTCCTATTTCTTTGACTGTTTCATTCAAAATTAATATCGATTTTTTATCGTTAATTACTTTTTGTTGGAATAAAAAAATTATACGTTGTAAAATACTTAACATTATTAGCAAACTATTAATTTATTTGAATGCATTTATGAAATGTTTTCCTATAACTACGAGACTAGTGAAAAATTGGCATTGCTTCTGCAAATCATAACTTATTTTCATGCGGTATATGGACTGCCATCTGTAGGACTTCCAGTAAAAAAATATCACGACATTTACTAGTACCGCCATCTCTTGACGCCAGCACTACTCTATTACAGTAACTGACATTCGAATTGTTTATAAAATTACGACCCAATGTATTTATTAAATTTCCTAACGAATTTTCGAGAAATTGTTTAAAAATAAATGCTAATTAACATTACAAATTGTATTTAGAAGTGCTAAAGAATTTTATTTTCACATTTTATAAACACGAATTTGAAATATTAATGAAATACTGATTTCATATCGATCGATAAGTAAATCTGTAATTTTTATTGCATAAAATTTACAAAATTAAATTCATTAGCACATTATTATATTATTTTGAACATCCATGCAAATTTTCAGGTCATTATATTAAGGGCAACATATAAAAAAATTTGTTTAAAAAAATTCATCAAATTGTCGGTCATAAATCTGCACCCGTGTCCCCTTAAGTATTAATTTTGACATTTATTTCAGGAAATTGTATAAGACTATTTGTAATTTTATTATTTCATTGTATATTGATTATTGGTAATGTCATAGCCCTTGCTCCCACGGGTAAGTCTCTAAAGTATCGATTGCGAGCACAGGGACCACTAATTTTGGTAAATGACTTGAGAGGCCCTCGTGATCGGACACGAGGTCTCGTAAGTTTCGATAAAATAAAAATCGAGAGACACGCGGTAAATTCTTAAATCTAAGTGAGCTCGGGAAAGAGAGAAGCAAAATAAAGTAACCGCCGAATGTTCAGACCAGAATTTATTTTAACAGTCGCCAAGAATATTGATAAGTTTACAAAAATTATTATAGTAACAATTAATTCTTCGCCAACATAGCGAACAATAATAAGGAAAAGAAAAAAAAAAGGCCATTCGGCAGCCGAAATGGAAGTAGATTTTTCAAATAAAAAAAATTGATTTTTAATAAAATAATATAATAACACTGATAATGTATAACTTAATTCATGAATTAAAAACAAAATTCAATAATAAATTCAAAACTATTTACAACAAATTTTGGAAAAAAAATTATCTTGTGAAGAAAAAGTTTCTCAAATATTTACCAAAGAATTGCTCAGATTATAAGATTTGAATTATAAATGTCCAAATTTTAAGTAACTGCTTAGAAACAACAGTTTTCAAGTTAATCAGAATGTTGCAACCGGATAAAATTTTAGTTGAAGAAAACAATGGTTAGAACTAATTTGTGACATATTTACTGACAACCTACCCGAAAACATTACACGAAAGATAGATAGATAGATATATTATTTATTTGACCATGAGATCGTAATCCCTTGTGGCCATACATAAGAGAAAATAACATTTTTTACATTGGTTTAATACATAGTATTAATTTTAGTACAAATATAGAATATAAATTTAAGTTACATTAAATTAAATTAATTTTAATCCGTTCAGATCAGAAACAACTACATAGTATCTTAATTAATCGATTCTAGACTATGAAAATAGTTGAATGCAGCGCTACGAAATTCATTAAAAGTATCAAGATTTGTAAGATTTGCTGGTAATGTGTTCCAAATGCGTATTGCTGATACTATAAATGACTTATCATAAAAAGCAAGATGGCTAGCTGGAAGCCTTAAATAATCTTGTCGTACATCTCCTCTGCGCAACATCGGTTGCAGAAAAATTAATTCATTACGGAATAATTGACATTGATCGAAATTAATAGCTTTGTACAGTATGCATGAGAGAAAGTAGTTTCTTCGCATTTTCAACGTGAGCCACCCGAGTTTATTATAGTAAGGTGTTATGTGCTCAAATCTACTGATTTTAAAAATAAAACGTACACAAGCATTTAACTTGCGTTGTAATTTACACTGCTGCTTTTGAGTGATATTCGTGTAAATTAGAGCACAATAATCAATTATCGGGAAAACAAGTGTAGTAATTAATTTTATCCTTATTTTTTCACCAAAAAATTCATTATTCATTTTTAATTGGGCGAGAACTCTCATACTTCGCTTACATACATTATCTATTTGGTCATTCCATGAAAGCGTATTGTCAAGTATTATACCTAAATATTTCACAGAACTTACAAAGTCGATTACCGTTTGATTAACAGTTATTTTATCACAAGATTTACATTGATCAAGATTAACATTATAAGGACTACCAAAAATTATACATTTTGTTTTATCAGCATTCAGCTTCAGATCATTGTCATTACACCATCCACATATAACTATTATTATTTCATTAAGTTCCCTGATTGTGGTATTAAGACTAGCAGGACTACATGACAAGTAGATTACAACGTAGATTACAAAGACTGATCAATATCGTAATTATTGAATTTACATCATGATTAAGCTATGATGTAGACAATAATTCTAAAACGGCTGCAACAGTAAAACTGTTTCATTAAACGAACTCTAAAAGGAGTAATATTGAGGTTACTACCACTTCTAAGTAGTGAAAATTGAAGCTTATTAAAAGAGCTTTACAATGCATTTTACCGAATTTCAATATCTTGTCTAGTTCAGTAATTATACCAAGTTGAAGTAGTAAAAACATCAATTTTTACGATTTTCAAAATTTCAAAATCCTGTCATTTCCAAATTACTCGCCCGATTAAGCTCATCTTCGAACTTAACCTTGGTCTTGATCGATAAATAAAGCATGCTGAGTTTGAGAAGAATCGGTCATAAATTGAAAACGCTATCATGCTGACAAGCCGCGTTATATTGTATAAATATATATATATATATAAATACATACATATATAAACTTTTGAACTATATATATTTTCTGACTCAGCTCGACAAACTAAGTCAGAAAATGGCTAAATTTTTTAAAAGTTGCGCACGAGGACGGCTGCAATAGTTAGATTTTTATAAAATCTACTAAAAACTAAAATTGGTACGTCGATGAGTCGCAAATAATAATTTACAAATAAACACTTGATTTACCTCAAATTAATTAATAATTAATAATACGATGAAATAAACAATTAATTAATCTCGAATTAATTAATAACACCAAAAAAAATTAGATTCGATCCGGCAATGGCTCGCAAATGCCCACAAGTATTTATAATTAATAATACAATAAACTTAATAATTAATTTATCTCATTTTAATCAATAATAACGATAAAATTAAATAAATCCGGTTCGTCTACGGCTCATAACTTGTTAAAAAGATTGATACTTAATATTACACTGAACGAGATAATTAATTAAACTCAAATTAATTCATAATAAAAAAAAATTAAATAAATCTGGTTCGGCAACGGCTCGCAAATTCTCAAAAGTATTTATACTTAATAATACAATGAACTAAATAATTAATCGAACTCAAATTAATTAATAATAACACAAAAAATAAATCAACACCGCAACAACTTAATTAATACAAATTAATTCAAATTTCCAACAAATGTAATAATAATTAGTTAACTCTGTCAACCAATTAATCAACGTAATCAATAATAAACAAAATTAACTTCAATCCGTCACATAATCCATAATCATTGAATTATAACGCCGATCTGGCAATAAATCACTCCAAACCAATTCAAAAATCCAAACTTCCTGCGGCTCGCGGCGGGTAACCAGTTCCGGTCGATAAACTGGCCAAGTCGAGGGTAACTGAAGATCGAGGTAAGTATGGGCTCGCGCTCGGAGATGGCGCGTCGGTCGGGCTAGCTGTTGTATACAACTCCAATTTTCTTGAGCGTTCGGTTAAACAAACAACGAAATAATCTCATCCACTTGTTGATGTAACGAACACACACACAAATACATACCTCGATGGTACCGTGCCTCTGAGTGTCGTCACCCACCTCTCAATAATCCCGCCAGAAATTTATTAATCACTTATAATAAAATCGACACAGGAAAAAAAAATAATAATAATAATAATGAAATAAACTCCCAAATAATCACTGCACGAAATTTCGAGATCGCGGTGAGGACACCCTGGGGCTAAAACTAGCGATCAGACTCACCCTGCGGCAGCAGTGAACTCCTAGGATCGGTACTCGTTCAGGTAGCTGACTCTCAACGAAATTGGCGGGATAGCAGGCGGAATAGCGTCGATGTCTCGGCAATGGCGTCTCCCACGTGCACGTAATAATACTTAATCATTACTCGGCAATAATCCACACAGTGGTCGTGAAAAATAGCTTCGACAAGACACAACAGTAAAAAAACTTAGCAAATTGCAATATTTAACCCAGTGATGGTGGTTAATTGCGTTGTAAAATATTTTTAATGCTTGTAGCGAAATTTTTACGACTAACAGGCACGGCGTCCAGATCAGAATTAATTTTAAAAAAGATGGCTGCCTCTTTGGCAACATGTGTTCTCTAGTTTTCCGTTAGTTCAAAAACCTCGCATACAATCAGCTCACGGCTTCTTCTAGCCGGCCGTTGTATTACGGGATGCGTCCAGTACTCCGTTGTGATCGATGATTGGTCGATATGCCGCTCGGTTCATCTTGCGGCATCCAGATGGTGTCCCGCTCGACTGAAGTTGCTCAAACGCCGTTGCCATTCGTCGGTTTTAAATTTGCCTCGTTCTCGTCGAGGTCCTCCTCCAGATGTCACGCTGGTCGTTGATGGCTCCGTGTTCGTCTGATCGCTCAACTTATTTTCGCTCTCGCTCTAACATACTCTCTACAATGTTCACACTCATTCGTAAATACTTTTCAAATTCGGCGCTTTTTCTCCTACCTGTCTTCGAGCTTCGCACTCTGATCAGGAGGCCACTTTGGGCGACACAGGCGCGTCAAATCTTCGCAATCCGTCAGCTGACCCAAAATAATCATAATAATAATAGAAAATAAAATAAAACAGATAACCAAACTAGTTTCTTTTGACAGGGAAATTTTTCCCATGTCACAACACCTCCCCCAGACGCCGACTGGGAGCCACAGGGATCGCTGATTGTTGGCACTTTGAGTCCCATCACCTGAAGTGAAGGTTAGGTTGTAGCACATAAGGATCGAACATTTAATAAAAAAACATTTATTATCAAAATCACACAATAGTTACTCCGCCCACCGGCACGTTCACTTACAGACTAATAATACCATGTCGCACCGGCGACAGCAGGTCACAAAAAAAAAAACAACGCAACGGCGTAAATACAAAGAAACTCAGTCTTGCCCCTTCCTGGGCGGCAGAGATCGGGCGTCGCACGATGACGGCAAGAACGCAACGCGTATCTAAACATGAATAATTCTAAAAAACAAGACAAAAAAAATAAACCTATAAAAAACAATCTCTTTGGCCGACGTATCGGCTACCTATGCCTCTTCGGCGATGGCTAGTGGCGTCCCTAGCGGGTTTCGCCGGCTCGGGGTGGCAATCCAAATATTGTGGGCTTGCATCTAGGGCACTCCTCGAAATACAACCCTTGTTGCCCGCAGTGGGTGCAGAAGGTTCCCCGTGAGAAAGGGCAGTCAGCCATCGGATGATTCAGGTCGAAATTCTAGCAACCGACATGTCGGGTCGGTGGACGCTCGGGCTCCTCGCGGAGCTTGTCAGCAAGTGCCATCGCTCGCATCCTTGAGAGGTCGCGCGACACCTTCGGCACCAATGTCTGTGGCGTATTACGGCGTAACAGATTAATGGCATATTCCATCAGTTGACCGGGGCGTAGATGGCTCTCCAACACTTGTTTGGCACGACGCAGGCATTGGCCTGGACTAGCGATGGCGGCCTTGCAACAGGAGCAGCGCCACATCAGCGGAATCGCCGGTGTGGTGCTCGGTTGTGGTTGGGCGTACCACCATGCCCACACCTGGGCCCAGAAACGGGTTCATGATTCATGGCATGGCACAATTCGAAAGCTTCGGCGGTGTTGTTCCTTGGCCTCCAGCAGCAGCTCTACCAACCCCGGGCCCACTCGATGAGCTGGGCATACAGCCTGGCTTCGTAGTTGGACATCCTGTAATGGGTACAATCACACACATAGAACATGCGACAATAATACAATTACAGGGAGTCCTCGAGCTTCAATTTAGTCGTCGAGGTCGGGAGGGTGTAACGGAGCGCGAACGAGTCGCAGGGCTTTTACATGTTGACGACCGGCTGATCGGCCATTTTGACCGGTGAGTTCGTTTCAACGACAGGTGATAGAACGGCCGAGACAATGTACGTCTCTTCGGAGTATTTACGCGCGAGTTTCGATGAGAAACGATCGGCTCCTCGGGACAACACGTGTTGTCTAACTCGGACGACATCCCCGACGGCAAAGCGCTCATCTCGATGATGACGATTATAATAACGGGCTTGGCGTTCGAAACTACGTCCTAAATTGTCGGCTACCAGGTCGTGAAGTTAGGTCAGTCGAGTCAGACGGTTCTCCCAAGCGGTTCTGTCAGGGCAGGGAATGTCTACGTCACCTTCGATCAGTTTTCGGTAGTATTTCGGCGGTCTGGGTTGTCAGTGGTAGTTCAGCATGGCCGGAAAGACGTGTAACGAGCTGTGAACAGCGGTATTATACGCGTGACGGAATTCGTGGACATGTTCATCCCAAAGTCGATGATCTAAATCGACGTACGAAATAATCATCGTCTTCAAGACTCGATTGACGCGTTCGACAGGGTTCGCTTGGGCGTGGTACGGTGGTGTTCGGGAATGATGGATTCCATACGCGCACGCGACTCCTTCCATCAATCTATTCGCAAATTCGGTGCCATTGTCGGTCAACAACACTTCGGGACAACGGAAACGGTGTACAATTAATTTATCAAATTCTCGGATGATCCTCGGTCCATCAGCTTTCCTAATTGGGCATAACTCAATCCATTTTGTGAACAAGTCTTGGAATACGACCATGTATTTGGACAGATTCTTACTGGCCGGAAATTCCATACAGTCGGCCGCGACGACGGTCCTGGGCGTATGAACTGTTCGTCGGCACATCAGTCATGCGGGTGGTTGCTGCGAAACCTTCGCGGTCTGACAGATCGGACATTTGGCGACGTACTTACGCACGTCTTCGTTCATTCGAGGCCAATAATAGTCGACCGCAACTCAACGAGCCGTTTTCTCGATTCCTAGATGGCCAGCTTCGGGTGGATCATGATTTTCGGCGATTATTTTCTAATGCGCGGCTTTCGGTGGAACTAGTTTCCAAGCGTCCAGGTCCTCGACGACCTGTGCGATCATTCGATTCGGCTTAAAGCGGTACAGGCGGTTCTTCTCAACTCGCCATCCTTTCCATCGTCTCGGGTTAGCTAGTACATCTCGTTTGCGTCGTGTATACCAGTCGTCAACCAACTCAGCAACTGACACGTCAACAGGTTCGGGTTCTTCGTCGACCACGCAAATGTCATCGTCGGGTTCGAATTCGTTGCGTTCGAACATTCGGGATAAGGCATCGGGGACGTCGTTTAACGAGCCTTTATGATACTCAATCGGAAATTGATATTCAGCTAATCGCATCGCCCATCGTCTCAGCCGGAAGGTCTTACTTTTTAAATCACGCAGCCAATGAAGACTGCTGTGATCCGTGATCACTTTGAAGCGATAGCCTTCCAAATATCGGCGGAAATGTTCGCATGCCGATAATACGGCTAGGCATTCACGCTCGGTCGCAAAATAATTCCTTTCGGCCGTATTCATGATCCTACTCACGTAAGCTACGACTTTCTCACTACCCTCGTGTTCTTACGTCAGTGCCTACCCCAGTCGCACTGGCGTCAGTCTGTAACGCAAAGGTCTTAGAAAAGTCTGGACACGCTCACACTGGAGCCGTGGCCAAAGCCACTTTCAGAGCTTCGAATGCGGTGTCTTGTTCGGCAGTCCAAGTCCAACGGACTTTCTTACTCGTCAGTCTCATCAAAGGTTCGGCAATTGTCGCAAAGTCAGGGATAAAACGTCGATACCATGACGCCATTCCCAGAAATCGTCGTACTTGTTTCATGTTCGTCGGTCTCGGAAAATCCAGCATCGATTTTACCCGATCTGGGTCGACAAGCAAGCCCTGTTCGTTTACGCGGTAACCTAGATAACGGACCTCGTCCGTGCAAAATTCGCATTTATCAACGTTAATTTTCAGATTCGCATCCTTCAAGGCGTCGAATATTTCGTTCAGAGCCTCCAGGTGCTCTTCGAAGGTCTCCGTGACGACAATCAAATCGTCCAGATAGCCAAAGGCTTTGAGTCCGCATCGTCGTTCCAACATCTTGTCAATGAGTCGTTAAAAGTGCGGTGGCGCTCCAGCCAGCCCAAACGGCATGCCAACGTATTGAAACATACCTCGGCCTGGAACACAGAACGTGGTGTATTCGCGACTGGCTGGGTCCAATTTTACTTGGTGGTAAGCGCGCTTCAGATCGATGTTGGAAATGAATTTAGCTCCGCTCAGCTGATCGAGAATCCAAGTCATCAACGGTAACGGGTATGCGCACGGTTTCGAAATGGCGTTTAGTCGTCGAAAGTCCAAGCATATTCGATATTCGCCGGTTGCTTTCTTTACCATGATTACCGGATTGCACCAGGCGCTCGTCGATGGCTCAATGATGCCCGCCGCAAGCAGTTCATCTACCTGGCGGCACTTCTCGGACTCAATAATGGGTGATGTCGGGTAGTTGCGTTTTTGAATCGGGTTGTGGCCTTGTACATCAATCGTATGAGTCGTCAGGTTCGTGAACGTCGTTTCACCAGTGTATTTCACTGATGACAGTCTACGAGCGAGCAATTCATCGAACGCACTTTGTTGCGTAGGCGTAATTTAGACGATTGCCGCGACGTCCCTTCCGTCGAGGTACGTTTTCGAGTTCCATTCATAAATATCGTCGGTTCGTTTCGTCCACCAGCGTCCAGTCTGTCGATCGTAACAGATCTCAAAGGCGGCAATGGCGTCCATGCCGAGTATCATATCGTAATTCAGTTTCGGGATTACTTGGACCTCGACGGGTCGCATCTCGTCATTAATCACGAGCGGTAATGTGACTAAAGCGTGTATCGCCATGACTGATCCATCAGCCACGGCAGCGGTCTTTTTGTTCATTGGTCGGACGCGAGCGCCTAGTCCGTAGACCCAATTACGCTCGTCAACTTCTTTGATACACGTCACGGACGCTCCGGTGTCTAGTAACGCTTTAATCGTGCGTTCTCTAATTTGAACGTCCACGAACGGTCGTCGATCATGCTCGTCAGTCTTCGTCGGACAGACTTGCTCGGCAAGTTCTCGAAATATTTGGACTCGTTCGTCAGGTGGTGTGCAAATGAAGCGGTGAACAGGCCAATTCTCAGACTGGTGTTCGTTCGAGCAATAATAGGCATTCTTACAATGCGGACAGCACCATAGCCGTTTGGTTGATGCGCATACATTGCATTGCTGCGTTGATCGGAAATGGTCGTTCGGGCCGGTTACGGGTCGATGTACGTATGATTCGGGGTTTTTCGTGTCGGAAATCTGGTTCGCAGGGCCAAAAGGTTCGATTTCGATGTCGAAGATGTCCGGTAGAGGCAAAGCAGCCGCAGCGGCAACCTCTTTAACCGGAATTTCGATCCCAATTTCGACGGAGGTCAGCGGTTGATCGTCTATTGCTGTCCCCGGGGAGCATTTCCCGACGACGCAGCTCGGTTCTGTTGCCAACGGATGCAACCTGGGCATCCAGCTGTCGTGCAATCTGCTGATCCACAAGTCCAGCAGTAACCGGTTCGAGGAGGGCTCGGACAGGCTACTCGGAGATGGCCTGGTTGGCCACAATCAAAGCAGCACCCTCGAAGTCCAGGGTCGATGGTAAATGGTCGAAGTTGGCCCGTCTTATCGCGCGGCATGAACGCGGTTGCCGAAGCATTCAAAGCAGCCACTTGTTGCAGTGGTGAGGAGTCCTCGACAGCTGGCGGTTGGACCACTTAGGTCTGGGCGGGTTTCCCTTTCTTACGGGACGAATTCGGCGATTTCGGTGGTTTTGATGGTGATGAAACGTCGTCAATAGCCGCCACCTGCACTCTCGTCGTCTTATTTGGGGCACGTTGTGTAAATCAATCGGGTTGATATGCCAGCTCTGGCATTACGCTTTCATTTGGCGTAACCGGGGTGCAAGGCTGCATCTGGCGTCTTGGTCGATCATAATCACGTACGAGCCGATAAAGCTCGCCAAACGTCGAGAAATCTTCACGATGTATCATTACGTGATACTCCGAACGAAGATTATTATACGTGAAGTTCAATTGTAGGCGTACTGGCAATGGCTCACCAACTAGTGCCCACACTGCCAGGAGAGAGTCTAGGTAATCCAAACCTGCCTCCAAAGGACCCTGAGTACGGTTCACCACTTTGCCCAAAAGGCGACATTCGATATCGGGTTCACCAAAACGCTCTCGAAGGGCCTGACACAAGACGTCGTACGATTCGATGGCCCCCTTCATGTGGGTCCACCACGGCTTGGCCGCTCCGGTGAAAACCAGTGGCATCACCGCCAACACGTCGGCGTCATTAAGGCCACAAGTCACCTGACACTCTTCCAGGCGTCGTAAGAAGGGCTCGAGTTTTGTCCAGAGAACTTTAAGTTCCACTTGGAGACGCGTTCGGACATAGCGGGCTGGTAATGAGCGCCTCCAGTACGCGAAAGACTATGGCAAGTGTCCGAATCAGTACACTCTCTCGGAATAGGCGAACATCCTGACTGATTAGCATGCTGAGTCGCTTGGCTTATCGTGGAGTTCGCTCACGGTGGGAAACGTACCTGCATTGAACTTCGGGCGGTTCGTGGGCTCGGGATTGGTCGCCTGCGCCCCGGTGGCACGCCAGTAGACATATGGGGTCGTGATTCCGTCGGTAGCCCCCGGTACTCGTGGGTGTCGTCTTAACCGTCAATAGACCAGTCGCCATTGTCGTAATCGTCGTTGTGGTCGTCATCGTCGTTGTCGCTGCTTCCCCGCAGCGAGGCGGCAAGATAAAGAGGTTGTGGACCCCTTTATCCGTGATTTCATCCGAGAATCGCGTGATCGGCTGATCCTCGAGTGTCCATACCGTTTCGGGATCGATATTGCGTTTTAACGCACGTAATAATCGGTCACGAAGTACATCGGAGGACCCTAATGGGTTCGCGTTGAGTGTGACCAGCATTTCGCTGACCTGTAGCGAATTTAGTGCATAAACCCTCTCGTCGGCTTCATTTATGGATCGAATCATCGACCCCGTTTGATCAATCGTGCGCATTGATTGTTCACGAGCGCTTAATTCCCGCACCTGACGTTCTAAGTCTGTGACTTCGGCCTGAATTGGTAGTCGTTCAGCCGTAAGTCGTCGTCGCTCCAATACGAGAGGATCTGGTTCGGTTCGGGACGTATCCTGCCTCGAGCTACTCGGGGGTGGCGTAATAACGCAACCAGGCAGGGTCGCAGGCGGTCGGGTTGTTGGAATAACGGGATCCTCATTGTTCGCAGGGTTACGGTCTTGTGGGGGGTCCTGATCCTGTACGGCGTCGTCGTCCGAACTCATAATTGCTCGGATGATTTAACGCGTTGGCCGAGTACAAAAAAAACTTTAGTCGCGACGCGTCGAGATATCTTCGTTTCGGGCCCCACATTGGGCGCCAAAATTTATAATGGGCTTTTTACCGGCACTGGCGTCGACAGGGCCGGAGAGCACCACCTGAAATGGCTTACCTGGGTTTCGAAGTTAGTTGGGCGCCAGGAACGGACCGTTCCGCGGTTCGAAGTCGTTGTCGTTCGTCGTCGGGCGGCGGGTCGATGACGAAGAGATTTAAAATTCGAATGAACGGCGAAACGTAAAATTCTTAAATCTAATTGAGCTCGGGAAAGAGAGGAACAAAAGAAAGTAACCGCCGAATATTCAGACAACAATTTATGTTAACAGTCACCAAGAATATTAATAATTTTCCCAAAATTATTATAGTAACAATTAATTCTTCGCCGAAATAACGAACAATAATAAGGAAAAGAAAAAAAAACTAAAATTGGTATGTCGATGAGTCGCAAATAATAATTTACATGACTTATAATTAATACTGCGGTGACATAAGTAATTAATTGACCTTTAAATTAATCGAAATAGTAAAACAATTAAACTCGGTCCTTCAATGACTCGCAAAATTCCCAAATTAATTTATAATTAATAATACGATGAGATAAACACTTAATTTACCTCAAATTAATTAATAATTAATAATACGATGGAATAAACAATTAATTAATCTCCAATTAATTAATTATACCAAAAAAAATTAGATTCGATCCGGCAATGGCTCGCAAATGCCCACAAGTATTTACAATTAATAGTACAATAAACTAAATAATTAATTTATCTCATTTTAATTGATAATAACGACAAAATTAAATAAATCCGGTTCGTCTATGGCTCGCAACTTAAAAGTATTGATACTTAATAATACACTGAACGAGATAATTAATTTAACTCAAATTAATTCATAATAAAAAAAAATTAAATAAATCCGGTTCGGCAACGGCTCGCAAATTCTCAAAAGTATTTATACTTAACAATATAATGAACTAAATAATTAATCGAACGTAAATTAATTAATAATAACAAAAAAAAATTAGGAAAACGGTTGACCCTAAAGGCCATCCCTGGAACTTCCCGCTCATTTCGTACTTAAGCGCACAAACCTACGATTGTTACGTTTTTGAGCTCTTTGAGCTCAAAAAAATAATTTTCGTATCATTTTGAGCTCTTTGAGCTCAAAAATCTGCTAGAAGTTCAATAAAACACTTTTTTCGGTTTTCTTTCGTCAACGATAACTCACGAACGAATTAACCGATTTCGACCGGACTAGCGGCAGTCGACGTGTTTTTAGTAGATTTCATAGAAATCTAAATATTGTATTGGTTCTCATGACGCAACTTTTGGAAAATTTTGCTATTTCCTCACTCAGCTCGTCGAACTGATTCAGAAAATACATATGGTTCAAAAGTTTATATATGTATGTATATATATATATATATATATATATATATATATATATATATATATATATATATATATATATATATATATATATATATATATATATGGGGTATTCCATGCCAAATCGACCACTTTTGAACTCGACCCCTTTAAATTTTGCTGAAACATTTCCATTCTTTTTTTTTTTTTTAAATTTTTGTTTTTAAATGAACTTTTTGAAAAAATATATCAGAAAATTAAATATCATCAATTCTTCAAAATAATCGGCTTTTTTTGACCAAAACCGTTATTTTTTGGAAGTTCGACAGTTTTTTTTTTTGTTTTTTTTTTCTCAAAAAAAACTTCAATTAATATGACAACTTTTCCCGTCCATCTCGGAGTGGCTCGGATTTTTTTTTAATTTTTTTTATTCAATTGAAAAAAAATTGTCAAATTTTGAAAAATGGAAAAAAATTTTTTTTTTCTAAGTTATTTCTATAATAAAATAAATGTAATTTAAATGTTTTGTGGTATAATATCCTTAATTTATAAGCTTATAAAACGATAGTAAATACTAAGATTCAAATTTGAACATATCAGTAATATCGATAATCTAGGGTATGACAATTATGGACTTATCTATAGTCAGTATACTAAAAAACTATACGCTAGTATGTTTCGATTCATAAGTAAGGCTGTCACGCTCATATCCAAACATAACCTGTTAACCTTTTGTGTGATGTAGTGAGAGATTTTTGTCATTCCATTTTTTAAATAAGAGAATTATTGTTATAGTTGATTTGACCTTGTTTGAAAAGATAATTATCTTACTTCTACTCATCTACAGTGATTGGAATAATTTCATCGAGACATAATGGCATCAAAAATATTTTTCGATCGTTGTTGTAATCCATTTGATTTAGAATCACATTTTAAAAAAAAAAGTTTACGTCCAGCGACTGACATCATGATAGTCACGTTGGGATTAAGTGATAATTATTTATTATGCAGTCCGTGTCGAAACAAAGCTTTAAAATTGGTAAAGGAACAAACAAATACTAGTAATGATACTACCGTTGATGCAAGTGATCATGAAGATGATTCTAGTGATAACAATGAGAACAGTGATGGTGCTGACAGTGATAGTAACACAACTGCCACAGATCTCCCGTTGTCCTCATCATTCCGTAAGTTTTTTTTAAATTATTTATACATTACTTGAATGCATTTTTAGCAGCTATACGATTCATTGTTTTTTTTAAGGTTCCTTGTCGTTTAATAGTGAACCCAAAGATTCACAATCAAGCTCGGCATCCCAAGTTAGTGCTGCAACTCAATTACCCAGTATAAACGATGCATTGCGACTATTAAATCAATCGCCAATTCCTTCAAAAAAATTGAATGATTATCAATTTTTGAGTAATAAAATAAATCAGACGTCTGACAGCTTGAAAAAAATTTTGCTCTCAACTGCTGACGAAGGATCAATTGATGACGATGGTGAAAATTTTCGTTCATTAATTGAAAAGCTGCACGATAAATTCAATGATAAAGAAACAGAAAAGTCTTTAAAGATACAAATCTTAACCTTGTTACCTGAAAAATGGGGTGAAAGACGTATTTGTAAAACTATGAATACATCAAGACATTTATCAAAAGTAGCAAAAAAGTTGGTTGAAGAAAAAGGTATACTTTCAACACCTGAAACAAAATTAGGTAGGTATAGCGTAAAATCAATGGCTCTAATACATCTGAAGATTGATTCACTTAACATTTTTTTTATAGGGACGACAATTACTGATCAAATATTATTGAAAATTGCGAATTTTACAACGATGATGAGTATAGTGCTTTGATGCCCGGCATGAAAGACTTTGTTTCAGTTCGAAATGATGATGGTAATCGGGTACACGTCCAAAAACGGCTTGTTCTGTCTAATTTAAAGAACTTTACCAATGTTTCCGTGAAATAAACCCTGCAGAGAAAGTTGGATTTTCGAAATTTGCTTCGTTACGGCCGAAACATTGTGTGTTAGCAGGAGCAAGTGGAACGCATACTATCTGTGTATGTACTATCCATCAAAACTTTAAGTTGATGATGCTTGGTAATTATCCAGTTTATTAATAATCATACGTGCCTAGATTTTCAGTTTACTCAATCACTTTTATTTCAGGTGCAAATGTTCATTCTTTAACGAGAAATACAGAAAAGTCGTTGAAACACTATAATGATTGCTTGGACATGATAATATGTGAGACTCCAACAGAAAAATGTTATTTGGGTGGATGTAACAAGTGTCCAGGGGTAGATGAGTTGAGTAACATTTTACTGACATGTTTTGAAAATCAGGAAATCGAGAATGTCACGTACAAGCGTTGGGTATCAAAACCAAGGTGCAGTTTAGAAACTTTTATACAGCCTACAGAAGAATTTATTGAAAACCTTTGTAGTGAATTGAAAGTTCTTCTACCTCACTCATTCATTGCAAAAGAACAAGCTAAGTTTCTAAAAACATTAAAGGAAACACTAAAACCAAATGAATATGTCATTATTTGTGATTTTGCAGAGAATTATGCGTTCGTAGTACAAAATGCAGCATCTGGTTTTCACTGGAATAATGATCAGGCGACAGTTTTTCCGGTAGTTATTTATTATAAAGTAAATGACAAACTTGAACACAGAAGTTTAGTGATTATTTCAGACTGTAATAATCACGATGCTGTTGCTGTTCATGTTTTCATCAAAATAATAACTAATTATGTGAAAAGTCTTCCTGAACGCTGTAACAAGATTTATTACTTTTCTGATGGGGCTCCTCAACAGTTTAAAAACTTTAAAAATTTTGTTAATTTGTACTACCATGAAGATGATTTTGATATTCCTGCTGAATGGCATTTTTGCAACTGCCCATGGCAAAGGTCCGTGTGATGGAATTGGTGGTATCCTCAAACGACTTGCAGCAAGAGCAAGTCTCCAGCTTGCGGTAGATAAACAAATAACAACACCTATAGGACTTTACGAATGGACTTCTGATCCGGATAACTTGCCAAATATCATAGTCAAGTTTTCTCCAGAAGAAAACTATAATACAGCATTGAACGACTTGAATGACAGATTTACAAAAACGAAACCAATTGTAGGAACTCAACAACTACATTGTGTAATCCCCGACAAAAATGGTTGTTTGTATGTAAAAAAATTCTCAAACTCTAATGAACATAGAATTTGTAAAATATTGAAACGCCAGAGAGAACATTAATGATTAAATTATTATATTGTTTTTGTAAAATCATTAAAAATTAACAATATTAATTAATAAGCTTAGTATTTACTATCGTTTTATAAGCTTATAAATTAAGGATATTATACCACAAAACATTTCAATTACATTTATTTTATTATATAAATAACTTAGAAAAAAATTTTTTCCATTTTTCAAAAATTTGACAATTTTTTTCAATTGAATAAAAAATTAAAAATCCGAGCCACTCCGAGATGGACGGGAAAAGTTGTCATATTAATTGAAGTTTTTGAGAAAAAAAAAACTGTCGAACTTCCAAAAAATAACGGTTTTGGTCAAAAAAAGCCGATTATTTTGAAGAATTGATGATATTTAATTTTCTGATATATTTTTTCAAAAAGTTCATTTAAAAACAAAAATTTAAAAAAAAAAAAAAGAATGGAAATGTTTCAGCAAAATTTAAAGGGGTCGAGTTCAAAAGTGGTCGATTTGGCATGGAATACCCCATATATATATATTAGACTGGGCCAAAAAAACTGACTATTTTTTTTTTCTATCGATACTGTGAAAATATCATTCATGATGATAAAAAAAAATTATTGTGCAAGTTTGAGTCCTTAATAATAATATTAAGGGGTGTATCGTTACGACTATTGATTTTTCAACAGTAATCGCATTTTTTACTCAAAATTCGTTAATTATCAATCTGAAAAATTTTAGCGATATGTATTCTTATAGGAAATTAAATTTCCTAAAAAAAAGTTATCTTTGTAAATTACTGTAAAACAAGCCGTTTCCTTGTAATCATGCCTTAAACAAAGATTTATTTTTTCAATTTTGCGTTTCAATTTTGGATTTTTGTAGCTACCAGAAATATCAATATTTTTACAATTTAAAATACTTATTTTCAAAGGAAATTTAATGCTCTACAAAAAAGGTCTCTTAACATTTTTGATTAAATTCACTCCTTTCAAAGTTATTCGACGTTGAACTTAAATTCAAAAATAATTTATCGTTTTTTTCGAGTTACACCTGATTTTTCCATTCTGATTGAAAAACTCATGACCTACATATTGAGAATAATTTTTTTTTTGTTGGAAGACTAAATTTTTTTTATAAAATCATAATTTACCAATGTATTATTTTGCTTTTTAACGATTAATTATCGACATAAATTCATTTTTACTGTATTTAACTAACTCCAATAGTAAAATAAATTCGGTCCCTTTATTATAAATTATTTATTTGCCTAGTGACATACTTTTACTTACAGAAAAAAAATTGAATAATAAGTCAAAACAAATTAAATCAATAAAAGAGATAAAAAATCATTTTATTTTCACTTATAATTTATATTTTACAAAAAAAATTCTTTAATTGTTATCAAATCATGGCAAATGATCAGTTGAAAAAATAATTATTCAATCAAATTACTTTTATTACAATTTGGGTATTTTTCCGGTGTTCACTAACGGCTAACAACAAATACTGAAGTTGTTCTTCGTTTTTAGTGAGACACTTATTGTAATCTTCAATTAATGATACACCACGTTCTGCAACATCATTGACGACAGCTAATTTTCCAAAAAATTCCTTACACTCTTGAAAACTATCATTATTGGACCAATTGCTTATGTCTTCATCGATAAAATCATACGGCAAATCAAATTCTTTGAATATGGTGAGCGATTCTACAGAAATGAAGTCACTGATATCTTTTCTAGCAATTCATCTGAATCGCTTGCTACTTCATATTTTCTGGTTTTAGTATTTGATGATTTATTATTTATTAGATTTTCAATCATTTTTTTCTTCACAGTCAGGTCAATAGAATCATCAAATAGAGACATTATGGCTAATTGATCACTCAAATACCATAAATGTCTCACCATTTTCTTGAGAGCAGCTTGCGATACAGTCGAGTTTATTTTGTTATATAATATCAATTGTTGCATCAAAGTCAAATCATTATTTGGAGCCAAAATTGCCGAGGATGAAGTAAACCAAGCTTTTATATAAGTTGTAACTATGAAAATACAAATATGACGAAGATTATTTAACTCTTTAGGTGTAATCTTAAACTCTGTTCGAAAAATAAATATTTTCAAACAATAAATCGCCTTCGACATCCAACGAGCATGACTCATTGCTCCCG
Source organism: Cotesia glomerata (assembly GCF_020080835.1). Lineage (NCBI taxonomy): Eukaryota > Metazoa > Arthropoda > Insecta > Hymenoptera > Braconidae > Cotesia > Cotesia glomerata. The sequence continues at coordinate 14,190,533 of NC_058165.1, forward strand.
GACATTTAAAAGTGTAATTATCCTTTGGCGTAGCTCCCAAGAAAATAGATGATAACTCCAAAAATTCTCGATAGTCATTTCTTGGAAGAAATTTCTGCAAAAAATATGATCATTTCTGTTATTATTGAAAGGTAATATCTTTACATGAGAACTGGAGATTTTAAATTGTGTACACAAAACGTGGTCAACTTGAATTAAGAAAATTATTAAAAAGAACACTATCTTGCCTAAAATGAAAATTTTCTTTGACCAAAAGTTTTTTCTGTGTACTTTTACAACTCAAATAACAACTCAAAATATACCTGCGAATAATTATCGATAAAACTTAATAGTTCATCTTTTTTGTTTAATAGTATATTAGCCACTATCTTATCGTTGATGCCAGCGTTATATTTGGATGTGTTGATTTTATTCCAACCGATTTTAAATCGATTAAAAATGGAACGTTCGGACCTGATTGTACTGGCCAGTAAGCTTCAAAAACGCCTTTTATGACAAGTTCAATTACATGATGACGACAGGGTAACCATATAAGCTTTCGTTTCAGAATTTTCTCAAGCTCTACGCCAGCGCCATGATGAATTCCTATAGATTAGAAAGATAAAGATTTGATTAGAAACATGAATGGCAAATCAAGTGATTTTTTATTTTGAACTATATTACTTCCATAAATTCTGAAAATATAACAATCAGTGGAGTTAATTTTTGTAATAAAGTTTATTTTTAAATATTATCATCTGACCACAGAAAACTTTATTTTTGGCAGAAAAATCAACTTGTCGGTTTTAGAGGTTTTTAATTGGAATATTGAAAAAATAATTGTGAAAAAGATCTTAAGTATAATTTTTCTCTACTTTTTCAAATCTGAGCTTTTTCAAGTAAATAAGACTAATAATTAAAATTTACCCGTATTGGTTGCTGCAGTATCAAAGCATATCGCTTTTATGTAATTACTGACACCCCATTGCTCCATAGTTGAGTATACAGCTAAAGCTTGCTCAATCCCAGATCCTGAATTAATTTTGGAATACCCAATAGCTGTTCACTGCCAGACGATGTTAAAAGCACCGGAAGCCTATCTACTGTTTCTGTCCCAACAATATCACTTAGCAGTTTACCATCCCAATGGACCACATAATTGTCATTGAATTTTAAGTCTTCTTTTAAGCCTTTAGCAATTTCTTTCCGATGAATTATACGCTGTCGTTGAATAGTTTTATAACTCAAATTTACATTCCGAGTATCGAATCCCACACTTTTAAAGTAGCTGCCAAAACATATGTGGCGCTTCGGCTACTTACATTACCACGATCCAGTGCAGCAGCTAATTCTGGCGTCATAATATTAATTTTGGTGTCCGTTTTGCTGTTAAAAATCTGTTTCAAAGTTAGACACATTTGAATTTTGACTCATAAATGAATCTGACTTTGATTGCAACTCCTGACTAGATGTTGTAGCATCACAATCATCATTACTGTTATAATCACGAGAGGTGTCTTCTGAAAAATATAAATTATTTTGACATTGTTAAATAGAAAATACACTTCTTACAAAAATAAGGGAGCAAGAAAAAATCAAAATATTTGGGGTATTTTCAACAGTCTGTAACTTATAAAAACTATCGTACAACAAATAAAAAAAGCAAGTTGCAGCTCTCAGTATTTTATTTTTGGATCTGAGTTCCAAAAATTTTTTTATTCCTAATCTTAAGAAATCTACCGAGATAAAAATTTTGAAATTTTTTTTGGTTTTTATTCTTAGCTTATGGATTTGGAAAAAATTTTTTTGATTTAATCTCTATATGGACTGGATATCTTGCTCATTGAGCTTCGATTTGTTAGTTTGAAAACCTCGATTTGAGCATTTCTCGCTGAGATATCGGCGTTTTAATGAAAAAAGACCATTCTGTCTTTGATTATCAATACCTCAGCAACCAATGATCGTAAAGAAAATTCAAGATGGGTTTTGAAAACTTGGATGAATTTTCTACAAGAATTAGCCATTGATTTTTTGAAAAAAAATTTTTTTTTAATCATTACATGAATTTAAAAAGCAACAAAAAAGGGCTTTTCGTAGTTTTTTTAAAAATCAATTGCCTAATCAAAATTTGCTGCAATTTCCTTTTTTTTTATTTACTGTACGATAATTTTTTCACAAGTTACAGCCTGTTGGAAATCCTCCGAATACTTGGATTTCTTTCTTACTTCCTTAATTTTTGTAAGAGTATGATAAAAATTACACAATTGTGTAAGTTTGCAAGGCAATTAACTACTAAAATATTATTTTTGTGTAGAAAATATGCAAAAAATAAGTTATAAAAATTGTCAATCTTAACATAATTTAAGTTAATTGTACAGAATAAAGATTATATCATCAGCCATATAAATTTTAGGAAAATCTGAGATTTTTCGAGCGTGAAATAATTTCATTGGCCTAAAACAATTCGATTTGAATCAAATTATTTTAGTTTTCTTAGATATATTTTCATCAGTTGAGAAAATTGATTCTTTATTGAAGAATTTTTTTCTTACTTTGTGTAAAACTTAAAAATTTATTGAATATAATAATTTAGATAAGTATTTATTCATTAGAACATAGTAACTTATTATTAGCACGGTACAAAATAGTTATTTTGACTTTATTAAACTATTATTAATGAATACGTACCTATCGCCTCTATTTCCATTATTTCTTCGTGTTTTTCGTCTGAGATATTATTATTATTTTCTTGCAGATTTGAAGACATTGGAAGTTGAAAATCAATATTATTATTTCTATCGAAACCTTTTAAACTATTCTTCCCAGCGATGTCAAATAATTGTTCGAGTTTTTTTTCAAAGCTATTTTCTCTTTGTTTTTGAGCACGTGATTTTTTTTTGCGATTGCACAGTAAATATTTCCACTTTTTGAAAATACTAATTATTTTCTTTACAATGTTGCAAAAACCAGAAGTTGAAATCTGCAAATTATTCCAGCAGTCTTGAACGACACTAGCAGTTTTTGAAGCACTATCATAAATTTTTAATTTGAGAACTTTATGTTGATAAAAAAATAATGATAAAACTTCTTTGACAGTCGGAAGCTTACGGTTATTAATTTTCTCAATAGGAACACCGATTAAATAAGTTTTCTCCAATGACATAGTGGCGAGTTTTTTATCAAATCGAACTTAAACGTTACAAAGTAACGTAATGAAACAATTCACAAACACAGAATTAACTAAACGCTTAATTTGTAATACTGAAACAATTAGATACCATAAATAAATTCAAACTATCAATTACAATTAAACAATCTAAAGAAATAAAGAAGAAAATTATATACCAAACAATAAATAAATACTTAATGAAAACTCAAATTTGCGTTGACAACGTTTAAGTTACTTTGCACAATGAAGAATAGAATCAAAGTAATTATGCACAAAGAGTATTCATTTTTTAGAACAGTGCAATGATAAAAAGCAAGGGGAGGGAGTGAAGAAAGGCTATATTTTCAGCTTCAGTAATAGATTACGGAAAAGCTCACGATACCTCGCAGCGCTTTGGCGTGAAGAAAGGCAGCGCTGTAGCGTATAACAATCAAGGTCATTTTCCGATCAAAGGAAATCAAAGTTATTATACACGGATAGTATTCCTTTTTTTGAAAAGCGCAATAATAGAAGCAAGGTGGTGGGAGAAAGGAAGGCTATGTTTTCAGCTTCGGTAACAGATTACGGAAAAGCTCACGATAACTCGCAGCGCTGTAACGTGAAACTTTCAAGGTCATTTTCAGGTGGTCGACTTCGCTAATAAACACTTACAAATGTAATCGTGGAGGGAGAGTAAAATTAAATTCTCGTTGACATTAAAAGGACAAAACAACAAGAGGGCTAAAAACGGAAGTTTAAAAGTGTAAGTTTATAGAAAAAATATATCCCTATACAAATAAATAATTTATAATAAAGGGACCGAATTTATTTTACTATTGGAGTTAGTTAAATACAGTAAAAATGAATTTATGTCGATAATTAATCGTTAAAAAGCAAAATAATACATTGGTAAATTATGATTTTATAAAAAAAATTTAGTCTTCCAACAAAAAAAAATTATTCTCAATATTAAAGTCATAAATTTTTCAATCAAAAGGAAAAAATCATGTGTAACGCGAAAAAAACGATAAATTATTTTTGAATTTAAGTTCAACGTCGAATAACTTTGAAAGGAGTGAATTTAATCAAAAATGTTAAGAGACCTTTTTTGTAGAGCATTAAATTTCCTTTGAAAATAAGTATTTTAAATTGTAAAAATATTGATATTTCTGGTAGCTACAAAAATCCAAAATTGAAACGCAAAATTGAAAAAATAAATCTTTGTTTAAGGCATGATTACAAGGAAACGGCTTGTTTTACAGTAATTTACAAAGATAACTTTTTAGGAAATTTAATTTCCTATAAGAATACATATCGCTAAAATTTTTCAGATTGATAATTAACGAATTTTGAGTAAAAATGCGATTACTGTTGAAAAATCAATAGTCGTAACGATACACCCCTTAATATTATTATTAAGGACTCAAACTTGCACAATAATTTTTTTATCATCATGAATGATATTTTCACAGTATCGATAGAAAAAAAAAAAATAGTCAGTTTTGGCCCAGTCTAATATATATATATATATATATATATATATATATATATATATAATATATACGTATATATATTATATATATTATATATATTATATCTATGTTATATATTATATATATTATATATACGATATAACGGGCTATGTCTAGCTCTACTCTAACTTCCGCAATTCTAATCGGATCTCAATAAAATTTAACATACTTATTTTTTGACCGGTTTCTGAGGTTAAGTTCTAAGATGAACCAAATCGGCCGGTTATTTTAGAAATGAGAGCAATTTGAAATTTTTGAAAAATTTCAAAAATTTTCATTTTTTTACTGTTTTTCCATGTAAATACTATTGAACACAATATCCTAATAAATTTATGTTTAATGCATCTGAAAGCTTATTAAATAAGCTTTAATTCATATATCTATTGATTTTTTGCGTTAAGAATGACCCTCCCAAAAATGAAATTTTTAGTAGATTTCATAGAAATCCAAATATTATATTGGTTATCATGCGGCAACTTTTGGAAAATTTTGCTATTTCCTCACTCAGCTCGTCGAACTGATTCAGAAAATACATATGGTTCAAAAGTATATATATGTATGTATATATATATATATATATATATATATATATATATATATATATATATATATATATTTATTAGGGTGTTTCAAAAAAAGACGAATTTTTTTTTTTCTTTTGGTGTCTAAAAATTGATAGTATACCTAAAAACAAAAATTTTGGCGCCCATGTGAGCTCTTAATATCAATAGTAAGATTTGCCTGTATCCATTTCTTTATTTTCCATTTAAATAACACGGGAAAAATTTTTTTTAATTTTTTAATTTTTATTACTTTGGAACGGTTCATCGTAACAACAATCTAAAAAATGATATTTGTAGGAAATTTTACGCTCTACAAAAAACGTTTGAAGACCAAAGTTCCTCAGATTAACGGCTTCAAAGATATCCGCGGTCAAAGATAACACTAATAAAAAATTTATAATATTTTCCAATAAAACTACAAAAAAAATATCATATGCTTTATTTTTATTATTTTTTATGTTAAATTACTTCAATTCCGTTAACCTGAGACTGTAAACTTTTTTTTTTACTAATTAATTCAATACTTAACTCACGAAATGCACTAATATATAAATATAAACGTTAAAAATATCTTATAAATGATTTTTTGGTCTCTTTTATAACAAATTTATTTTTTTTTTTACTAAATATTAAGAAATTTAATTGAACAATTAATTCTTTATAACAAAAAACTATATTTACAACTTGTTACAACAATTTTTCAACTTGAAAATATTACAGTTTTATAAAATTACTTTTATTGCAATTAGGATATTGTTTTCTATGTTCTGTCACTACTTGCAACAAATATTGAAGCTGTTCTTCATCTTTCGTTAAGCATCGATTATACTGCTCTATCAATGCCACGCCGCGTTCTGCTACATCATTCACAACTTGAAGTTTCCCGAAATACTCCAAGTTTTCTAAGAAATTCGGATTCTGAGGCCACAAAGTAACATCCTCATCAATGAACTCATACGACAAATCAAACGATTCAAATATATTAATCGATCTCATAGACATAAATTGACTAAGATCTTTATTTAATAATGACTCTAAATTTTTCTTATCTATTATAAAGCGATTTGTTGTAGTTTCATTGGCTTTACAGTTTTTAAGAGCATGAACTATTCTTTTTTTTGTTCCAACTGAAACATTTTTATCAAAGAGAGATAAAACAAACAGCTCGTTGTTTAAATACCACAAGTAATCGGCTAATTTTTGTGAGCATGTCTGTGAAAGACTATTATTAAATCTTTCATATGAAATTAATTCTTTAATCAAAGTTAAATCATTATTAGGTGCTGTTATAGCACACGGCGCAGTGAACCAAGCTTTTAAATAGAATATTATGATAAATAAACAAAGTTCTCGTAATCCATCTATTTCCGATTTAGTAAGATGAAATTCATTTCTGAATAAAAAAATTTTTAAACTATATATTGCTTTAGCCATCCACCTTGCATGATGGACCGATGCTTAAATGTAATATTTGTGGTAGTAGTACCCAAAAATATTAATGATAATTCCAGAAGTTCACGGTAATCGTCTCGACAATGATCCATCTACAAAAAAAGTTATAAGTCAAAATGAAATTGATTATATCGCAATTTCAAAGTTGAGAAGACTAATTATTATTAACTGATGTGAGGTAAAAGTTGTAAAATATTTTACAAACGCAATTTTAATCGTTAAAGATGATTGAAAGTATAACAGTCATGTGAAACTGATTTTCAATATTTTTAATCACGACGGCAAGTTAATTAATCAGAGTAAAATTGATAATTGAGGAGCTTATTTTCAAAAGGGTATCTTTTGATTTTTGATTAATCGAGACAAAAAACTAGTTATCTTCAATTATAAATATTTGTATTGAACTTTTTTTAATTTAGCTATAAAGTGCAATCGGTTATGAAGCTGCAATTCGATCTTCATTAATAAATGTTCATAATTCTCAAAGTAATTAGTATTTAAAAGTTCAGAAAACTGGTATTTTAAAATATGAAAAGATACCCTTTTGAAAATCAGCTCCTCAATTATACTGAACTTTATACATTTTTCTTTTCCACTTTAACATCAGTTAATAATTCTTCAGCGCTGGATTAAAAAATTTTACTTCTATTTGATTATTAACGAATTTCAAAATCTCATCTTTGATTGGTGTTATTACTTCCAAAACTTTTTTGTCACAAATACCAGCCGTAAAGTTTGATTGGTCAATTTCATCCCACTTCTTTTTAAATCTCTGATAAATTGGAACGTTTGGGCCAGACGAAGCAGGCCAGTATACTTCAAATGCACTTCGAAGAACAATTTCAAAAATATGGTGTCGGCATGGCAAGTACAACAGTTTTCTACTAAGAGCCTTTTCTACTAATACACACGCACCATTTCTGATTCCTGAAAAAATAAAATGAGAATTGCTAGTGAAGTATCGATTTTTTAGAGTAGTACGGAGAAATCTTTTCAATTTGAAAAAAAAATAACTCATAACTTGGAAATTAATGGTTAATACTAAAAATCTGATTTGATTTAGCATTTAAACATTACGGTAATCAACCATGTTATATTTTTTTTATTAATAAATTATTTACCCGTATTTGACGCCGTAGTATCAGAACACAATGCTTTGATGTTGTCAGTATTAATATCCCATTGTTTTACTGTTTTAATAATAGCTGAAGCTTGGTTTTGTCCAGTCCCAGATTCTAGTTTAGGAACTCCTAACAGTTGAAATTTACCTGATGATGATAAAATAATCGGAAGCCGGTCAACTTGTTCTGTACCTGTAATAACTGATAACACTTTTCCATCAAAATGTAGTACATAATTGTTAGTTTCCAGATTAGTCTTCAGATTTAACGCCGCTTCTTTCCGGAATTTTTCCCTTGCTCGGTGAATAGTCACATGACTAAAGTTTACGCTTGCACAATCAATGTTCAAGCAAGATAATAAAGCAGCAATAATGTAAGTCGCCATCCTACTAGTCACGTTAGCTCTATCCAAAGCCGCAGCAAGTTCTGGTGTCATTATATCAATTTTTGGAACTTGTTGTTTTGGCATTTCATCTTCATAATCAGAGATTATACGAGAAGTATTACTTTCCAAAGATTTCTGGGATAATTGAGATGGATGACTTGATATTTTATGATTAGCAACATCATCAGTCTCAACTGCACAATAATAGTTGACATTGTCGTTATCAAACTCTCCGACATTATTATTACTATCATTACCATTATTATTATAGTTTTTATCATTGCTATCAATGTTCTCTTCACTATTATTATCACTATTATTGTTATTATTATCATAATTGCTGATATCAACATCCATGTCTTCGACATCTTCTAAAATTGGTTGAGAATTATATGAAATAAAACCACGTCGACTGGAAGATTTTTGTCCCAAATAAAATAATCTTTTTTCTTTGTCCAGTATATTTAAAACATCCGCATGAGCTACATCAAATAGTTTATTTAATTCATCCTGAAAAACGGATTCCTTTTTTTTTGAGACTTTGACTTTTCATTTTACGGTTTTTTTGTAAATTCTTCCATCGATTGTGATTTGAGATTAGTTTCAAAAAAGCAGATCTTTTCTCTCTTGTCGGGATTTGTGCCGCACACCAAATTTCAAAAACTTTGTCGATAGTGATTGATATACTTTCTTTAACTGAAAAATTTTTCGTATCAAGATAATAAAATAAAAGCGACATAATCTCTTTTAGAGAGGGTAATTTTTTTCCAACTAATTCACTTAACACATCACCAATCAAGTACACTGTTTTCACCATTATGGTCACAAAATTTATAACTAATATATTTTAACTAATTAAATTAATAATATAACGGATTGAAAAAACAGTCAGTATCAATGAACAAAGACAATGACGAGAAGATATAGTAAAGCGTTGAGAGCAAAGCAACTAAATGAAGTTAGTACCGAACAACCAGGCTTACCAACACAGAGCTTATTAGCTACAACACTCAAATTAAATGAGTATAATACTCTGTACCGACAGAGCTAAATAAAGCTCTGTTGATATTTTTCAAATAAAAAACATTTGATCAAGTTTTATAGTAGATTTAATTGATTTAACGTATTTACAGAATTTTCATATTATTTTGAATAATATGCAATGATGAGTGTTTGGTGAGTTTGTGTAATAAGGAACTTTACATTTTCCTCTTACAAAAATTTATAAATTTTATAAAATATAAAATAAATTTGTTATAAGAAAGACCAAAAAATCATTTATGTGACATTTTTAACGTTTATATTTATTAGGGTGTTTCAAAAAAAGACGAATTTTTTTTTTTTCTTTTGGTGTCTAAAAATTGATAGTATACCTAAAAACAAAAATTTTGGCGCCCATGTGAGCTCTTAATATCAATAGTAAGATTTGCCTGTATCCATTTCTTTATTTTCCATTTAAATAACACGGGAAAAATTTTTTTTAATTTTTTAATTTTTATTACTTTGGAACGGTTCATCGTAACAACAATCTGAAAAATGATATTAGTAGGAAATTTTACGCTCTACAAAAAACGTCTGAAGACCAAAGTTCCTCAGATTAACGGCTTCAAAGATATCCGCGGTCAAAGATAACACTAATAAAAAATTTCAAATATTTTCCAATAAAATTACAAAAAAAATATCACATGCTATATTTTTATTATTTTTTATGTTAAATTACTTCAATTCCGTTAACCTGAGACTGTAAACTTTTTTTTTTTACTAATTAATTCAATACTTAACTCACGAAATGCACTAATATATAAATATAAACGTTAAAAATGTCACATAAATGATTTTTTGGTCTTTCTTATAACAAATTTATTTTATATTTTATAAAATTTATAAATTTTTGTAAGAGGAAAATGTAAAGTTCCTTATTACACAAACTCACCAAACACTCATCATTGCATATTATTCAAAATAATATGAAAATTCTGTAAATACGTTAAATCAATTAAATCTACTATAAAACTTGATCAAATGTTTTTTATTTGAAAAATATCAACAGAGCTTTATTTAGCTCTGTCGGTACAGAGTATTATACTCATTTAATTTGAGTGTTGTAGCTAATAAGCTCTGTGTTGGTAAGCCTGGTTGTTCGGTACTAACTTCATTTAGTTGCTTTGCTCTCAACGCTTTACTATATCTTCGTCATTGTCTTTGTTTATTGATACTGATTTTTTGTTCAATTAGTTATATTATTAATTTAATTAGTTAAAATATATTAGTTATAAATTTTGTGACCATAATGGTGAAAACAGTGTACTTGATTGGTGATGTGTTAAGTGAATTAGTTGGAAAAATTACCCTCTAAAAAGAGATTATGTCGCTTTTATTTTATTATCTTGATACGAAAAATTTTTCAGTTAAAGAAAGTATATCAATCACTATCGACAAAGTTTTTGAAATTTGGTGTGCGGCACAAATCCCGACAAGAGAGAAAAGATCTGCTTTTTTGAAACTAATCTCAAATCACAATCGATGGAAGAATTTACAAGAAAACCGTAAAAGAATAAAGTGAAATTATCAAAAAAAAAAGGAATCCGTTTTTCAGGATGAATTAAATAAACTATTTGATGTAGCTCATGCGGATGTTTTAAATATACTGGACAAAGAAAAAGATTATTTTATTTGGGACAAAAATCTTCCAGTCGACGTGGTTTTATTTCATATAATTCTCAACCAATTTTAGAAGATGTCGAAGACATGGATGTTGATATCAGCAATTATGATAATAATAACAATAATAGTGATAATAATAGTGAAGAGAACATTGATAGCAATGATAAAAACTATAATAATAATGGTAATGATAGTAATAATAATGTCGGAGAGTTTGATAACGACAATGTCAACTATTATTGTGCAGTTGAGACTGATGATGTTGCTAATCATAAAATATCAAGTCATCCATCTCAATTATCCCAGAAATCTTTGGAAAGTAATACTTCTCGTATAATCTCTGATTATGAAGATGAAATGCCAAAACAACAAGTTCCAAAAATTGATATAATGACACCAGAACTTGCTGCGGCTTTGGATAGAGCTAACGTGACTAGTAGGATGGCGACTTACATTATTGCTGCTTTATTATCTTGCTTGAACATTGATTGTGCAAGCGTAAACTTTAGTCATGTGACTATTCACCGAGCAAGGGAAAAATTCCGGAAAGAAGCGGCGTTAAATCTGAAGACTAATCTGGAAACTGACAATTATGTACTACATTTTGATGGAAAACTGTTATCAGATATTACAGGTACAGAACAAGTTGACCGGCTTCCGATTATTTTATCATCATCAGGTAAATTTCAACTGTTAGGAGTTCCTAAACTAGAATCTGGGACTGGACAAAACCAAGCTTCAGCTATTATTAAAACAGTAAAACAATGGGATATTAATACTGACAACATCAAAGCATTGTGTTCTGATACTACGGCGTCAAATACGGGTAAATAATTTATTAATAAAAAAAATATAACATGGTTGATTACCGTAATGTTTAAATGCTAAATCAAATCAGATTTTTAGTATTAACCATTAATTTCCAAGTTATGAGTTACTTTTTTCAAATTGAAAAGATTTCTCCGTACTACTCTAAAAAATCGATACTTCACTAGCAATTCTCATTTTATTTTTTCAGGAATCAGAAATGGTGCGTGTGTATTAGTAGAAAAGGCTCTTAGTAGAAAACTGTTGTACTTGCCATGCCGACACCATATTTTTGAAATTGTTCTTCGAAGTGCATTTGAAGTATACTGGCCTGCTTCGTCTGGCCCAAACGTTCCAATTTATCAGAGATTTAAAAGAAGTGGGATGAAATTGACCAATCAAACTTTACGGCTGGTATTTGTGACAAAAGTTTTGGAAGTAATAACACCAATCAAAGATGAGATTTTGAAATTCGTTAATAATCAAATAGAAGTAAAATTTTTTAATCCAGCGCTGAAGAATTATTAACTGATGTTAAAGTGGAAAAGAAAAATGTATAAAGTTCAGTATAATTGAGGAGCTGATTTTCAAAAGGGTATCTTTTCATATTTTAAAATACCAGTTTTCTGAACTTTTAAATACTAATTACTTTGAGAATTATGAACATTTATAAATGAAAATCGAATTGCAGCTTCATAACCGATTGCACTTTATAGCTAAATTAAAAAAAGTTCAATACAAATATTTATAATTGAAGATAACTAGTTTTTGTCTCGATTAATCAAAAATCAAAAGATACCCTTTTGAAAATAAGCTCCTCAATTATCAATTTTACTCTGATTAATTAACTTGCCGTCGTGATTAAAAATATTGAAAATCAGTTTCACATGACTGTTATACTTTCAATCATCTTTAACGATTAAAATTGCGTTTGTAAAATATTTTACAACTTTTACCTCACATCAGTTAATAATAATTAGTCTTCTCAACTTTGAAATTGCGATATAATCAATTTCATTTTGACTTATAACTTTTTGTAGATGGATCATTGTCGAGACGATTACCGTGAACTTCTGGAATTATCATTAATATTTTTGGGTACTACTACCACAAATATTACATTTAAGCATCCTGGAGCGGTCCATCATGCAAGGTGGATGGCTAAAGCAATATATAGTTTAAAAATTTTTTATTCAGAAATGAATTTCATCTTACTAAATCGGAAATAGATGGATTACGAGAACTTTGTTTATTTATCATAATATTCTATTTAAAAGCTTGGTTCACTGCGCCGTGTGCTATAACAGCACCTAATAATGATTTAACTTTGATTAAAGAATTAATTTCATATGAAAGATTTAATAATAGTCTTTCACAGACATGCTCACAAAAATTAGCCGATCACTTGTGGTATTTAAACAACGAGCTGTCTGTTTTATCTCTCTTTGATAAAAATGTTTCAGTTGGAACAAAAAAGAATAGTTCATGCTCTTAAAAACTGTAAAGCCAATGAAACTACAACAAATCGCTTTATAATAGATAAGAAAAATTTAGAGTCATTATTAAATAAAGATCTTAGTCAATTTATGTCTATGAGATCGATTAATATATTTGAATCGTTTGATTTGTCGTATGAGTTCATTGATGAGGATGTTACTTTGTGGCCTCAGAATCCGAATTTCTTAGAAAACTTGGAGTATTTCGGGAAACTTCAAGTTGTGAATGATGTAGCAGAACGCGGCGTGGCATTGATAGAGCAGTATAATCGATGCTTAACGAAAGATGAAGAACAGCTTCAATATTTGTTGCAAGTAGTGACAGAACATAGAAAACAATATCCTAATTGCAATAAAAGTAATTTTATAAAACTGTAATATTTTCAAGTTGAAAAATTGTTGTAACAAGTTGTAAATATAGTTTTTGTTATAAAGAATTAATTGTTCAATTAAATTTTTTAATATTTAGTAAAGAAATAAATTTGTTATAAAAGAGACCAAAAATCATTTATAAGATATTTTTAACGTTTATATTTATATATTAGTGCATTTCGTGAGTTAAGTATTGAATTAATTAGTAAAAAAAAAAGTTTACAGTCTCAGGTTAACGGAATTGAAGTAATTTAACATAAAAATAATAAAAATAAAGCATATGATATTTTTTGTAGTTTTATTGGAAAATATTATAAATTTTTATTAGTGTTATCTTTGACCGCGGATATCTTTGAAGCCGTTAATCTGAGGAACTTCGGTCTTCAGACGTTTTTGTAGAGCGTAAAATTTCCTAAAAATATCATTTTTTAGATTGTTGTTACGATGAACCGTTCCAAAGTAATAAAAATTAAAAAATTAAAAAAAATTTTTCCCGTGTTATTTAAATGGAAAATAAAGAAATGGATACAGGCAAATCTTACTATTGATATTAAGAGCTCACATGGGCGCCAAAATTTTTGTTTTTAGGTATACTATCAATTTTTAGACACCAAAAGAAAAAAAAAAATTCGTCTTTTTTTGAAACACCCTAACACACACACACACACACACACACACACACACACACACACACACACACACACACACACACACACACACACACACACTTATACAGACATACGGACATCATCGCGGAAACATTCGGGGAGGCTTCCTAGGACCTCAAAACGTCAACATCCATTGAAAACTCGATTTTCGAAAAACGGGGTAAAACCAATAACTTCCCGATTTTTGAAAATTTTCAATTTTTCTTAGCGGGAAGTTAAAAATAAATCAACACCGCAACAACTTAATTAATACAATTTAATTCAAATTTCCAACAAATGTGATAATAATTAGTTAACTCTATCAACCAATTAATCAACGTAATCAATAATAAACAAAATTAACTTCGATCCGTCACATAATCCATAATCATTGAATTATAACGCCGATCTGGCAATAAATCACTCCAAACCAATTCAAAAATCCAAACTTCCCGCGGCTCGCGGCGGGTAACCAGTTCCGGTCGATAAATCGGCTAAGTCGAGGGTAACTGAAGCTCGAGGTAAGTATGGGCTCGCGCTCGGAGATGGCGCGTCGGTCGGGCTAGCTGTTGTATACAACTCCAATTTTCTCGAGCGTTCGGTTAAACAAACAACAAAATAATCCCATCCCATAATAATACTTAATCGTCACTGTCCAGATCAGAATTAATTGAAAAAAAGATGGCTGCCTCTTTGGCAACATGTGTTCTCTAGTTTTCCGTTAGTTCAAAAACCTCGCATACAATCAGCTCACGGCTTCTTCTAGCCGGCCGTTGTATTATGGGATGCGTCCAGTACTCCGTTGCGATCGATGAATGGTCGAAATACCGCTCGGTTCGGCTTGCGGCATCCAAATGGTGTCCCGCTCGACTGAACAATATTATAATAATTTACAAATATAAATAATGCTGTGAAGCGGGAAAGAATAGGAGTTACGGTAATTATTACGTGAAGCGTTCCACATTCACGTAACAGGATATTGGTAGGGAAGGATTGAGAAAGGTACGTGGAGAGGATCATCTTAATGTGAGTTTATAGAATATGCGAGAAAAAATTATTAGATAGCTCGGACTGGGATTCGAACCCAGAACCTTCCAAAGACATGTCGGCTACTCTACCATTTGTGTAGCTATAATAATATTAATATTATTTATTACAAGTATAAAACTTAATAATATTAAAGTTAAAATTTAGGGATTAAATTAATAACACCGAGTATCGAATACTCACTAAATAAAATTCGGGATTATAAAATTAATTTTGAATGCGTCACCGAGAAGGTTTAGGATTAAAATTCTTTGTCAGGAGTGTCATTATAAAATAATAACCTCAAAATTTAATCCATTCGGAAAATAATTAAATAAGATTTAATATTAATTATCCAAAATGTTTCTTCGTACGCCAACGAATTGACTTCCGGCACTCGTCAGCAGTAATGCGAATCAGATCCCACAAAATCCTATTCCAGTGGTATCTAGCCAGAATTTATTAAATTTTAATCCGACTCAAGCCCCCAGTTCAAGTCTCTATCCACAATTATCAGACGATTTACTTGGACTAGGCAATTCACGAAAGGACCTACACAACAGTACCGGTTACACCAATAATGATCCCGCTCAAGCAGTTCATAATAACATGAGTGGAGTACAAGAACTAGTGAACCCCACAGATACAAGCGGTAACGATACAAGTCGAGTACACGATTCGTTAGACCCGATAGATTCAAATAATAATAGTAATACAAGTAGAGCACAAAACCCTGAAAATACAAATACTGCTACGCAAACCGTTGAAGAAGTAATTAGACAACTAAGATCTGAAGCAGAGGCTTGGAAAGCCGCCTATCATCAGCTAATGCCACCCTTCGCTAGCACTCTAGCTAGAACGATGTCCGACATAGTAAATAATAATAATAATCCTGCCGATGACACCTACGCATTTCAGCCACGAGAATTATTCCCTAGTTCAAATTTTTCAGCGGGAAATTACTCCGTGCCGCTAGCACCTCGCTTTCCTCCTCCGAGTATACCTCCCTTCTCTACAGTACAAAGCTCGACGCTCAGTGGGGCTGCGCGTTTACCGTACGCGCCGCTGCCGCTTGCCCCACCACTCATACCGCCGATGCCTCAGCATATACCAGCGACTCATGTACAATCACACACCACGTTGCCGTATATAACTCAAACTTATACAGCACCACCGGTGCCATACTACGTACCAAGCACACACGTACAGTCACACACTACTGCACCTCATGTGACACACACCTATACAGCACCGATCGCTTCTTTCCATGTGCCTACGTCACAGACACAACAATACACATATACTATTCCAGGCATAGTCCCAAGCGCTACTCCCTCGTACATGTACCCGAGTACAGTTGCACACTTATGGACTAATGACATTTGCCGAACTGCAAAATCATGGAATGTATTTTTCCCTCCACGCGATTCATCTGTAAAGTTAGATGCCAAAAAATTTATTAAGACATTAGAACAGCGAATGGTCAGTAATGATATACCTTTGGACAACTTTAGGCCAGTAGTAGCTTCAACTTTAACTGGTTATATTTTAGACTGGTATTATCAGAATGAGCATTTATTTGTCGACTGGTCAGTCTTTAAAACACACTTCAAAGTATGGCAAACTCACCAATCAGACGAAACCTTTTTACAAGAAATCTATTTATATCGACAAGCTGACGATGAACAGGGAGCTGCATTTATTAATCGAATGCAAAGCGCGTTTGCTCAATTAGAAGAGCCATTACCCGAAAGCCGACAAGTAAAAATTATTATCCAAAAATTTAATTCCAAATTCTTATTTAAATTTGCGGAAGAACGTATTCATACTTATTCAATGTTATACCAACGCGTTGGCGCATGGCAATCGATTATGGATACTTGTAATCCACCTAAACCGGAACAACCGAGTAAATCGAAAACACAAAATCAGAATTACACTAAATCAAGAACGCGAATGAATGCCGTTACCGATGTAGATCCTGATCAAGACGTGTCAATTACTGAGAATAATGAAAAAACAACTTTAGACGCGGTTTTAACAAATAAACAATTTAATTCGCGTAAAGAAACCCCAAAAAGCGACACCTCAGACGTGATCGTATCTTCAATAAACAATCTCCAGGCCACGATACAGGGCATGTTTGAGAACTTACAAAAAACACTCTCTTCACCGCCATCTTCCGCACCTTGTGCACGCTGTGGACGTCATGGATATACAGCTGACAAGTGTTGCGCGAAAACCACCGACGAGATTCGGGCTAGGGCCGGTTTACCACCGTTACCGAGAAACCCGGAGCCAAAAAATGAGTAGGTGCCCTGGTGTATCCTTTTACAGCAGCCAGGGCCAAAACCGTTGCAGTAGAGACAAACAGTACTGCTGAAACAGCTAGTCAAACACACGTTTTATCTATTACTCCAGTTAATATTTCTGTAGTGATAACTAATGACAACTGTAAAACTAGTATCTCTCAAACATCCGATTTTATACCAAACTCGCCACATTTAAGCATCAGACTCTGAATACGAAGATTATGATGATTTTGATTACGAATCAGACTCGGAATCGGAGCTTCCCATTGATTTACCGGAATTAAAAATTAAATCAAATGATGATAAAACACCCGACTGTCTCATGCAAATACACGGTCCCAATAATTATAATCGAACATATTTATCGCATACACAGGCACCAACACTCGTAAGCCGCATGATTACCGATATTACTATAGGACCTTTTCACATCGAAGCCATGTTAGACAGCGGAAGTGAACGAAGTTACATTTCTGAAACCGCGTATAACCGAATCTAAGGCAATGAACTTCAGGAGTTAAGCCCAGACCCTACTAGTACCGTAGGAGTAATATTAGCCGACTCTGCTTCAACATACACCCGCGGAGGCGCGCCATTTAAAGTAGAACTTGACGGAAAAACCATTTTAACCTGGTTAAGTGTATTACCTGGACTATCAACCCCAGTTATTCTCGGTCTAGATTTTTGGCAGTCCGCAGACGTTCACGTAGAATCAAAAATCGCCACTTGGTACTTAGGCGGTAATTCTACAAAACATCGATTTCGTTCCCACACAAATAAAACTAAACCGCTAACATTAAATGCCTTATCTTCATCAGAACGATCAGAATTAAGTAATTTCCTCGCGGTAGAATTTGACAAAAATAAAACCGCCAAATTAGGAGTTACTAACCTAGTACAACATCGCATCGAGGTAACTGACGAAACCCCAGTGCGCTGTAAACCATACAGACGCAGTCAGCCAGTAATGAAAGCATTACACGAAAAAGTTGACCAATTACTTGAAAAAGGATATATTCGACCCTCGAATAGTAGCTGGGCTTGTTCACCAGTTATGGTCGCGAAGAAAAATAATACCTAGCGCATGTGTATCGATTATCGCCCTTTAAATAAAAAGACCAAACAATCAGCGTACCCGTTACCGATCATGCACCGAATTCTATCCAGCCTCCGAGGCGCAAAAATTATTTCTACTATCAATCTCAGCGATGCTTTTCATCAAGTATTAGTTGAAGAAAATAGTCGACACTATACAGCATTTTGTGTCGATGGTCGAGGCCAATTTGAATGGATTCGTATGCCATTCGGACTCGTTAACGCCCCTAGTACTTATCAAGCCCTTACTGACCAAGTCCTCCAAATCGTAATGCAAATTCTTTGGAAAAAGGCTCGAAAATATTTACCCAGCGCCCAAGAGAAAATTTTTGCTTATCTAGACGACTGGACTATTATTAGTAATACTTTAGAGGAACATATGACATATTTACAAGCTGTTTTTGAAGCTTTTAGAATCGCTGGTCTTAAAATGAACGAAGTAAAAAGTCAGTTCGGACGTTCCGAAGTTAAATTTTTAGGCTTTATAATTAATGAAGAAGGCATCAGTCCAGACCCAGCGCGTCTTGAACCGATAGCCGAATATCCCTGACCTACTAACCGTAAGGAACTACGTAGATTTAACGGTCTTGTAAATTGGTATCACAAACTCCTTAAAAATATTGCTCAAGTTCAAGGTCCCCTAAATAAATTAACCAGTACACGTGTAGATTGGAAATGGACTGACATTGAAGAAAAAGCTTTTATTGAAACTAAGAAATCTTTGTTACAAGCAGCTACACTAGCTTTGCCTAAGCCAGATCGCCCTTATCGCTTATACACTGACGCGAGTAATACCGGATTAGGCACGATCCTCACTCAGTACGACTTTAAAGAAGATCGAGAAAATTTAATCATGTGTCTGAGCAGACCTCTGAATAAAGCGGAAATGAATTATACCACGACAGAGAAAGAATGCCTCGCGGTAGTTTGGGCCTTACAGAAATTACGTGGATACGTAGAAGGTCTTCCAGTTACAGTTTATACTGATCATTCCGCGTTAAAATGGCTTTATAACTTAAAAGATCCAGCTGGTCGCTTAGCTAGATGGGCTATTGATTTATCTGCGTACAAGCTTGACATTATTCACTACAGAGGAACCCAAAATGAAGCTCCAGATGCTCTGTCATGTCTTTACGAAGACCCCGGATTAACAGAACTCTCATCGATTCAAAATTGCGACATTACTGACTCTGAAATTTCGTGGTACAACGAAAAAGTTCGAGTAGTTAAAAAATTCCCAGATAAATACCCTGAATAGAAGTACAAAGACGAAAGATTATATTATTACCGCTCAACAGCAGTAAAAGAAATTTTAGGCAATATTACCGCGAGGAAAATTGTCCTCACGGAGCCTGAAATTAAACCACAGCTCGAAAAAGCGCATTGCGATGTCCAATCGGGACACTTAGGCATCGATAAAACGTACTGGCGTATCCGCGAGACCCATTACTGGCCCGGTATGTTTCGAGATGTTGTTTCTTATGTTAACTCTTGCGAGAGTTGTCTTAGAACTAAAAGTAATCAAGCTAAACCGCAAGGCTACATTGGAACTAGACCACCAACTCAGCCCTGGACTATTATTTCCATGGACACAATAGGTCCTTATACTAAATCCTCGTCCGGTTTTCAATATGCATTGGTAATTGAAGATATTTACACTCGATATTTAGAGATCTTTCCATTAAGGCAACAAACTGGCAAAGAAGTAATAAAACATTTACGTGGAGTATTAACCCATTGGGGCCCTGTAAAGCAAATTATATCAGGCAATGGGAAAGAGTTTATAAATAAAGACGTTTTAGCACTTATTAAACAATATAATATCTTACTTACACCTACTCTAATAGGACATCCGTGTGCAAACCCTGTAGAGCGTTGTAATCGTACAATAAAACCGATGATTATTTCATTTACTGGACAAAATCAACGAGACTGGGACTTCCACATACCAGACCTTAAATTTGCTTATAATACCGCAGTTCATACTGCACTAGGTGTTTCCCCGTTTTATTTAAATCATGGCCGTGATCCTCACTCAATATCAGACACACCTGTCACTGAAAATTATGATGAGACCGATATAACTGTTTGGAAATCCCGTATAAATAGAATAGATGAACTTAGACACTTTACAGAACATTATATGTTAAAAGCTCGGGAACGAACGCGAAAACAACACGAGAAACGGTTTTATACGCAATCTATTGATTTACAGATCGGAGATAGTTTATTATTTAAATAAAAAATTAAGCAAAAAAGTCGATGGCTATAGCGCAAAATTAGCACCTAAATATGCAGGACCCACGGTAGTTACTGATATAGTAAGTCCGATGGTCGTGAGATTAGCAGACTTAAATGGCAATGGCCTCGGCACACATTATTTAAATGATCTTAAAATTCCTAGAAGGTCTAAAAGACAAATTTCATTACAGAAAGACAACGCTGAGAGTACTACAATGTCGTTAATCAGCAGTAATGAAGCGAAGGCTATTTCACATTCGAGTTTAGAATCTTTGATTCTTGACCCGTTAACCGAAACTTTCGCTTCCGATAACACTACCTCATCTCATTCATATGATATTATATTATCATCATCACCTGTACCGTCATCTGTAACCCCAGCAACGTCACCGATCGTCGTTAGGCCCAGCCTGACTCCGGAAGAAGCTGTTCAGCTCAACTTCGGCCGAATTCCAAGGTCACTAACAGTTCAGCCCGGCACAGCTACCACCACAGCTACTCCAGCAGTAGTCAAAACAACCCCGGTGACCAGCAATTCAGTTACAGGTCCAGTCAATACCGTTAATTAACAAGAGAGCGCTACAGCAGCGTTTACGTCAACATCGATGAGCAGCAATGCAGTCACAGTTTCAGTTGCAGATGCGAGTCAACAAACAGTCACTTCAGCATTTTCAGGTCGATTTAATCCTCTAGCACAGCCAGCAGCTAGATCCATCAACGAACGACCCTCCTGGGTCAATGATATACTCGAGGGTATCGAGCATGTTCATATACAACTGCAAAGAAACACACGTGACATCTAGACACTACAACGCGACGTCACAAACTTAGCTGAGACATCCAACCAACAGCGTTTGAATCTCCGTGACGTAGCTGAAGAAGTCGTTGCCGTTAACCATCGACTAGAAATTATGGAACCTATTGTTAAACAACTAGGTGAAAATATTCACTACCAAATACATCAAGAAGAGGCGTTGTCACTCCAGATCACTGAGGAGCAGACCACCAGGACGGTCTTCAACATCGGAGCCACGCTGAATAACAAGGCAGTGGTCTCAGTACTAGCTAGCCAGCCAGCAACAGCGTGTGGACCAAACGCTGGACTCAAGCCTCACACGTCAACGTCCAAACCAATCCCAGAGGGTACTCAGCATCCTCCATCAACATTACTGGCCTATCGAGAAGCTCGAGGAGAGCTCACCCAGGAGTAGTCAAAACTCTTCCGTGCGACAGGAGCTATCAGAAAGAGTACACCATCCAAGCCAGTAATGAATACGTACGTACATTCGTTACCGTACTCCCAGACGATACCAGCACCTGAGTATGGTGCACCAATATCACCAGAGGCTGCATACCAGCAGTTCTTGAAAGACACAGACACAGCAACTTCATCTTCAGCTGCCGCAGACGCTAACCAGATAGCTGTTCACAATGGAATCCGTTTCATAGATTACCAAACATTCTGTAAAGCCATCCGTAGCACTTGTGCTGCCGTTCGACCCAGGATTCTTCACAGTCAACTCCAAGAATCGTGGACCCAGACAGTGACTACTCAAGCTCAGTCACTGTTCTTTTCATCTGGATGTTAAAACTGCCGGCAACGCAACCACAAAATTGCTGAATGTCGTTTACCGTGGAGGCCAGACATGTGTCATGTCTGCTACCAAGACCAAGTCACAACGGAAACGTGTTTCCGTCCTCACGAAAAGGAAGTAAAAGACCACTTCCGTGGACGCTGTCCAGGATGTGGAGTGGCAATCCAATTTTTTGACCCCCTGAGCCGGGCCTGTAACAGGCGTTGACCAAAATACAAGGACTGGATCAACACCGAGTATACCCAAGAGGATATGAGACTCTTCCACGAGGCCCATCTTCGTGCTACGAAGAAGTAAACCCTCCCTTATGGTTCAGGAAGTTTCATCTCATCCTCATTAAACATTTTTTTATTTCTTATTACTTTAATTTCTTTTCTTTCATTACTATTTTTTTTATTATTATTATAAAAAAAAAAATCATTACTGCTAATATTTCAAGTATATTATATTATAACATTATAAAATTCGAAAAGATGTTTACTATGTTAAAATAAAAATTAAACAATCATTCCTATATTTATGTAATCATCATATCATTCATCTAATACTATATCTGCCAGTTTAATTTGTTTTATTTACAGCGGCAGACCTGTCAAAAAAAAAAAAAAAAAACAAACAAACAACAAGCTAAAATTAAGCAATAATTATAACAATTTTATTATTTATTTTATTTAGCACAATTCAAATAGATCGAAGTCTAGACCGGAGTTTCGACCATTAGCTCAAGCAAACGTCCCACTAAATTAATTATTCACTTACAGGTGACGACTCACCAGTCCATACATACATCCATTCCCCAGGTGATTACTCACCAACCCATTCATCGAAATTTCCTAATTAACAAACTTTTAACCACTACTATCAGGTGATTACTCACCAATCCATACCACTATCAGGTGACTACTCACCACATCTCTCATTAATAGGTGACCACTCACCAATCCTTCATCTACAGGTGAACCAATCTATCATCAACAGGTGATTATTCACCAACTTTTCTTCTTACTATTTCATCAAATTACCCTTCCTAGGTGATCACTCACCACTACTGCTATCATCCTATCATTCCTATACCCAGTGACGACTCACCAATTCATTCAAAGAGCTAGCTCGGTTCAAAAATTAACGGGGTAGTCTTGGCTTGGCAGGGAGGATTGAGAAACTACAAATGTCCCGATTTTATCAGCCTGGCGAACTACCACCCAAAATTTTCGTTACCGACGCTCGCTTAATTAATGTGTAGCTCCCGTGACGTCACAGGACGACACGAGGAGGGGAAAAAAACGGTTACGAACCTCAAACCTTGAGCATTGATCGACACTTCGATCTATCTCCCGGTGTTAACCACCACGCTAGGTTTTTCATAGTCAAAAATTTACATACTACTATTAGGTAACTACTCACCAATATCTCAATTAATCTAAAAGTTTATTGTTTAATATAATATTCTTTATTATTTTCTATTGATATTATCATTTTTATATTAGGTGATTACTCACCACGTTCACTATTGTTACTATTCCATCAGCTATAATTTTAAGTATAAGTATTCTGTTTTATAAATATTTCGTTAGTTGCATTACCGAGATATTATAAGTTTTGTTTAAAGTGTTGAATTGGTATAATAAAATCAAGTTTTTATAATAATCCTTGTCGCCGATCATCATTCATTGTTAAGACTATCAACATCTATTACCACTATTATTTATAATTTATCAGAGGGTCAGTCAAGGAATAAAGGCTCATCTTTGCAGCAAAAATATTGTAAGTAAGTAAAATAAGCTAACTGGCTCAGGTGAGAACTTTTGTCAAAAGAATAAAATCATCATAAAAGGATTAACACATTCATTAGTCAGGGAGCGGAACATCCCAGAGCAGCGTATCCCATTTTATGAAATTTAAGTGATTATTTGCCTATCCGCGAGGACTTAGTGACTTAAATAATTAAATTTTTAAATAAAGAAAAATTTAGTGTTTCAGTGTGAGTGTGTGTGTGTGTTTTTTTTTTTTTTTTTTTTTTTTTTGTAAGAGGGGGGAATCCTTTTTGCGGATTCCAGGCATATCTGTTTCGCCTGGATATGTGAAGACTCGACGCAGCGTCATACTGCTAGTTTTTTACCCAGCAAAATATCAATAAGTAGAGAACGTAGTAGCTTAACTAATATTAACCAACACACTACCCAAGACTGTATTAATTGCCCTACTCAGAGAAACATCGATAAGTAAAGTTCGTTATTAATTTTTCCAACTTAACACTAACTAACTTGTACTGATTACTCTACTCAGAAAATCATCGACAAGTAGAGATCGTTTATTAACATACACTGAGACAAAGCCGGAACACACTCATACCCCTTAACTAAGTAGCCAGCGAAGCACCTCGCACAGAGACTGTCGTATGCGAGGGGACGCTGTTAACACACACACTCTCATAACCCACACGTCTACGCACACACACTGAATTTACTTTAATTTTATTTTTCTTTATAAAAATTATTTTATGATAAATTATATTCTCGACCAAAAAAGCGACATGATGGCCAAGCGGACTAAGTCATTATCCCGTTAGTTCGTTCATGCATCTTGTCGTGAGGCGAGGGTTCGAGCCCCGACGGTTGTTCGAATAGTTCCAACACCAACCGTTGGAGATCGCTCCGGTAGCCGACTGTACTGGCATAGGTTTTCTCTGTGGTTTCCCCATCGCCACTATTCCAACAACCGATAGAAAGGGGTGAGGAATAGGGTAAATACTAGGGTGATCCAAAAAAAAAAATTTTTTTTTCTCAATAGGCTCAAAAGTTTCTTTTGGGTGTAAAAAAATTTCTGTGAAAAGATGAGCCCTTAATATTAATATTAAGATTGTCCTCATCGCATTTTTTTAATTCCCATAAGAATAATATGGGAAAAATTTTTTTTGCTTCTCCTGATTTTTGTACCGTTCAAACGACTGGTTGACTGATAAATCGCTGTTACAATCTTTATAGAGAATTGAACGTTCTACAAAAAAGGTCGGGTAACATTTTTTGATTTGTCCACGCGTTCAAAAGTTATTCAAGATCAAAGTTCAATTTTTCAAAAATTTGATCGAATTTTATAAATTACACCGAAACTGTTGGTTTCAGTGTCAAAATAAGGATCAAATTTTTTGTCAATCATAAATTAGACTTTTGATACATGTGGTCATCGGAAAAAATAGACTGAAAAAAATAATAATAATAATAATAATAATAATAGTATTTATTCCATTGCTATAAGATGGAAAATAAATAAATAAATATCTTTAAAAAAATTTTTGTAATTTCAGATACAAATGGCCAATTTGTTCTTTTAAATTTTCAGTCGATAAACACTATTATTTTCTTGCTCGGTCGATAAAAAAATTATTTCCCAATAGATGGAGCTCAGAGCTTCAGAGCTATGTTATTATTATGATAAACATACTGAACCAAAAATTTTTGTCCTTAGCATTTTTATTTTAACAAAGTCAGAGTTATTTGCAGTTATTATTATCTATTATATGATATTAATTAAAAAAATTAATTGAGCTTAATTTCAAGTTGACCATGAATTACTTGAGTCGTATTGTGAGTGATCCAATTGAAAATTTTAGTGGACGCAAACTTCCTAGTTTGGTAGAGATTATGTTGGTATTTCTCTACCAGAAAAAAGTTTTAAAATTTCAACATAAACACAGTATCAATTTGACAATAACGAAAGTTCAAGAAAAGTGGTCCGAAGCTGGTATTCCAACGTGTGGCGAGCAATTTACGCGAAAAAAACTTTCAAATTTATAAGATTAAGTCAAAAAGATACAGAGGAATTGTAAGCGCAAAAATCAGTAGCACAAAAGAAGAAAGAATCAAATTTTTCTTAAAAATCAAAAAATTTATTTGATATCGCCAAACTGAACGTCGATAAATACATTGATGAAGGGAAAAAGTTGTTCTTGGCCAGGCAAAGGTCAAAAAATCGATTCGGATTTATTGATAATAACACTGTAATACAAGAAGAAGATCAAAATCAAGATATAATGGTTGTAGATTCAGCTGGTAAGTTTATATTACAATTTATATTTACATTGATAGAAGAATTTCTTAGTATTTAAAAAGATTTCTTTGTATTTAAAAAGATTTTTTTGTATTTAAGAAATCATTTCTTAAACATCATTTCTTTGTATTTAAAAAATATTTCTTAGTATTTAAGAATTATTTCTTAAATACTAAGAAATATTTTTTAAATGCAAAGAAATCATCTTAAATGCTGAGAAATCTTTCTATCAGTATACTTTCTCAATCAACTATAACTATCTGTTTTATATAAACAACATTTGCTATTTAGATGCAGATGAACCTGCTGTTGATATGATGCTTGTTACCCAAAAATCCGTAGTATTACTATCTGGTTTATCAGCAGTAACATCTAGTCAGACATCGAATGTTGTATCTGACTTTGAAAATCAGCTAAGTCAACAGTGTCAACCAAACAAAATTGATGTGATGACACCCGAATTATGTGCAGCACTAGACCGAGCAAAAGTAACAAATAGGAATGCTACTTTTATTTTAGCTGCTGCTTTTAAGAGTGTAGGATCCGATCTTTCTACTCTTAATTTAAGCTATGGTACAATTTATCGAGCGCGCATCAAACATAGATCAAACATTGCGCAAGATTTGAAAGAAGAATTCCGTTCTGATAATCGTTATGTTGTCCACTGGGACGGTAAAATTTTGACCGATATAGCTAATTCATAGTCTGTTGACCGTTTAGCAGTTCTACTTTCTGTCAAAAGCCATCTATAGTTTGAAAATGTTTATTTTTCGGGATTAATTTCATCTTTCCCCTCGTGAAATAAAAAGTTTACGTCAAGTGTGTATCTTCGTAATTTTATTTTACATTGAAGCTTGGTACACGGCAACATCTGTTATTCTGGCACCTCACAAAGATCTAGAGTTGATGAAAAATTTTATTTTAAACAAAAAAATTGACTCGGTGGTGTCACAAGAAGCTTGCAGAAAGATGAAGGAACATTTGTGGTATTTAAATGACGAGTTGGCCACAATCTCATTATTTGATGACAATGTTCCGATCTATATTAAAAAGAAAATGCTTTATGCCATTAACACCCGAGAAGGCTCTCCATTAATGGAGCAGCGATATCATGTAGAGGATGTAAATTTAAAATCGTTATTAGATAACGATTTAAGCGACTTTGTTTCGAAAAACTCATTAGAGCTATTTAAAAATTTGATTTACCCTCTGATTTCATAGAAGAAGATACTTCAAGGCCCAATAATGACAGCTACAAAACATGTCTGGAATTTTTCAAAACTTTGAAAGTAACGAACGACGTTGCTGAACGGGATGTTGCATTAATTGAAGAATATAACTGCTGCCTAACTAAAGATGAAGAACAGTTGCAGTATATATTGCAGGTTGTTCGGGGCCATCGACAACGTTTTCCAAATTGTTATAGAAAATCACTTCAATCATAAATATTTAATATAAATAGATAAGCAATTTTTTAAGCAAAACTTATTGATAAAATGAATGTGAACATAATAATAGAATAAAATTTTTTATTTTTTGATTTATTGCAAAAAAATTCCTTAAAAGCATTATATTTATTTGATTGAATAAAAAAAAATTATTGTTAAACATTTATCAGAAGTCTAATTTATGTTTAATAAAAAATTTGATCCTTATTTTGACACTGGAACCAACAGTTTTGGTGTAATTTATAAAATTCGATCAAATTTTTGAAAAATTGAACTTTGATCTTGAATAACTTTTGAACGCGTGGACAGATAAAAAAATGTTATCAGAACTTTTTTGTAGAGTGTTCAATTTTCTATAAAAATTAGAACAGCGATTTATCAGTCAACCAGTTGTTTGAACGGTACAAAAAGCAAAAAAAATTTTTCCCATGTTATTCTTATGGGAATTAAAAAAATGCGATGAGGACAATCTTAATATTAATATTAAGGGCTCATCTTTTCACAGAAATTTTTTTACACCTAAAAAAAACTTTTGAGCCTGTTTGGAAAAAAAAAATTTTTTTTTTTTGGATCACCATGTAAATAAATACAATACAAAAAGCACAAGTCGTTCCACAGCCGCATTGAGAATAGAGTTATGTGCAAAATGATACATCGATCATAAAAAGCGGAGAACATGTTGATAATAAAAAGTGGAGAGCATGTTGATTATAAAAAGAGTTAAACGCAAAAAAAACAAATGTTAGTTAAAGGGGCGAAGGCCAGGTATAACAATATGAATGTTATATGATAACAAAAGAGGCACTTGAGTGGTATTACTGTGGTAATAGCAAAAAATGTAGAGAATATGGGTTACAGTCTTGTAAAAACCAAAATAGGTATACGAGTAAAAACGATATAATAATAATATATTCTCGACTTAAAATATCATTCATTAGCTAGCAATTAAATTACAAAACATCCCCGAGACTAAAAATTTGATTCCCAAAATCTGAACTAAAATTCGACGCATAAATTTATTCTAAATCAAATCACAAATTTAATATCCAACAATAAAATGAATTCTTAAGAATATTCGAAGTATAATTTTAACTAAATATTCCCGGACAATATCCACGCTGGTAAATAATTTATAAAGAATTTTATTAAAATGATAAAATTAAATTATTAAAAATATATTCCAGAACGTAAGTTCAATATAAAAAAAATAACCACGTAGAATTCCAAATTAAATAAATAAATATATAATAATTTATCTCAAAATAAAATTTAATTTCCAAAAGAATATCTACGGGTATATCAGACTTAAATGCGCCAAAACCTCAATGAATAAATTCGCAGTAAATAATATAACGTTAAATAAATCATAATCTTGTAATAAATGATATTAATAATAATAATTCAACTGTTCATAGAAAATTGTCGAGTAAAATAATCAACAAAAATTTGCGCGCTCAAAATGGCCGCCTATATTCGTAAGTACGTATAATTTAGACCTCGGGTACGGATTAACTACGTCGTAAAATTCAACCGACGCTTGATTAGTCCGTGAGAAGACAATAGAAATTTCTCGAAGAATTTATTATTCGGGTTTTATTTTATTAAATTGTTAAATAAAATATCTGCAACTAAAACCGATTTTTCAGATGTTCAAAAATTATTAACAATGAATCAAGTAAATTAATTTTATCAAATAAATTCTCACGACAATTTACACTACAAGGTCCTTAAGCAGTCCTCGGATAAAAATCCCCTTGAGGGAGTATAAACTCCGCGGTCCACTTCTAGCTCACAGAGTAATTATCGATACCTTGTTGAATATACGACGATCTAACTCACTACTTGAGATTGAAGTCCTAGATGTTGTTGGCTTCTGTTGAAAGGTAACGACTCCGGAAATCGATCCCTCTTGATTTCTGAGGCACTCCGTCTGGCAGTTATACTACTTCCTGTTGCAATGCACGGCTCACCTATAATAACCCCCAAACTACCCCCTCCTGCTCTCTCTTTAGGCCCGAAGATCGAGACGCGTCAGTGCTGCGTCGTACTATTATCGATATCTGGTGACATATCGACTCAGGGTAATTTTACCCTGTTACAGTGTGTATGTGTGTGTGTGTGTGTGTGTGTGTGTGTGTGTGTGTGTGTGTGTGTGTGTGTGTGTGTGTGTGTGTGTGTGTGTGTGTGTGTGTGTGTGTGTGTGTGTGTGTGCGTGTGTGAGTGCGTGCGAGCGTGTGTTTCTTTTTTTTTTTTTTTTTTTTTTTTTTAAGGAGGGGGAATCCTTTTTCCGGATTCTAGGCATAGTTGTTTGGCCTGGATATGTGGCGACTCGACGCAGTGTCATACTAAAACTCGACGCTAGCGCCCCTACCCACTAAACCCTAAACCCCTTTTCCTCTTTCCCCTAATCCCTCATGGAAACCGCCGTTAGGCATTACTTCGTGAGGGGAGGATCTAGCTACTGCTCTTTCTTCTGGTAGCTAAGGTGTTATTTTATCTTTCTTCTAGTTGTTGTCATTTGCTCTTCTTCTTTCGATGGAACGCAAGTCTATAAGGACTTCTGTTGCAAATGTGCTGATGGCGTTCCAGGAGGCTCTTGATGACAACATTGCTTCTACTATTGTCTCTGGTTGGATTTTCTTCTTTAGGCTCATCTCCAGCTCATCTCGCTGTGGGTAAAATCGTGGGCACTCAAAGAAAACGTGCTCCGCGTCTTCATTGATTCCTGGGCAGGACGGGCACTCCGGTGAATCATCATGCTTGAAGCGGTGAAGATACGTCCGAAAACATCCATGTCCTGACAACAACTGCGTCAGATAGTAATTGACCTCGCCATGACTTCGGTTTAGCCAAACGTCGATCTTCGGTATGAGACGGTGTTTCCATCTCCCTGTAGTCGCGGCGTCCCACTGCGATTGCCATCGTGCGATGCTGTTCTGCCGTTCTTCAGCTCTGAGTTTCTCGGCACTTTGTGTGGTTGTCCTCTTTCGTTGGTAAAGGTTCCGTCTTTCCTCAGCTAGAACTCTGAGCGGCAAAGTTCTGGAAATGACACACACTGCTTCCTCTGATATTGTTCGAAAGGCGCTTGCAACTCGTAGGGCACTCATACGATATATTGGTCCAGCTTTTCTCCATGAATTTTGCACCTCTAGTACGTCAGCCCAAATTGATATTTCGTAGGTGAGCACCGATGTGACTACTGATGACAATAGTAGCCTCCTGCTCTGCTTTGGGCCTCCGACGTTCGGCATCAATCGTGCGAGACTGTCTCTCACTACTGACGCTTTCGTAGAGACGTGTTCCACTTGCTGCTTGAAGTTGAGTCGGGCATCAAGCATCACTCCCAGATATCGTATATGAGGTTGTGATGTGATTTCTCGGTCACCGACTTTTAGCTTAATTGTTTCAACTTTGTTAGCAATACTTCTGGGTCAAGAGATTTCACCTTCCAACCGACGGTGTTAAATTGCTTGATAGGCACCCGGAGGTTCTGGTCGTTTGACGTTTCCCAGAGTATCGCATGATGGTCACTGGCAGTGTAGATGTCCAGTACCTTCCAGTTAGTGTTACCTTTAGCAAGGCTGGTACTGACAAAAGTGACGTCCACAATCGAGCTTGCGTCACCTTTGGTGTAGGTCGGCGTGTCACCACTGTTGAGCAAGACTACATCTAGTGTAGAAAGAGCTTCTAGCAGCTCTCTTCCTCGTGCATTAGTCTGCTTACTGCCCCAGTCCACTGCCCAGGTGTTAAAGTCCCCGGCTATCGCCACTGGATGATGTTGCTTCGCGTCCTCGGTCAGTCGATCCAAGAAGTCAGTAAACTCAGCAATTGAGAGGCTAGGTGGTGCGTAGCAGCTGTAAAAACGGATGCCATCTACTGATGCTGCTACAAAGCCAGCGCTGCCATTGGTAGCTACACTCTGGAAAGGGAGCTTACCACAAGCCCAAATCACAGCTTTCGTGGTGATATCCGTCTCCCAAGGTTGTCCAGTTAAATGTTTATATGGCTCCGATAAAAGCACAACGTCGAGCTTTAATTCCCGTACTGTCTGCATAAGCAGGTCATGCGCAGCTTCGCAGTGATTGATGTTAAGCTGCAGTATCCTCATGTTCGTTTATTTGTCAGCTTCTGGAGTGCCGTGCGAGCGTGTGTGTGTGTGTGTGTGTGTGTGTGTGTGTGTGTGTGTGTGTGTGTGTGTGTGTGTGCAAGTGAATCGCTTATAACTTTTGAACGACTAAACCGATCGGAACCTACCAAACGGCGTTCTAAAGAGTTACCTCAAACTTAGATTTCCTAAGAATTTGAACCAGTTCAGACCGATAGATTTTGAGAAATTTTGAAAAATCTCAATAAAAATAAGAAAAAAATCATTTTTGAAAGTGGTTTTTTTGGAATAACTTTTAAACGGCTTTATCGATTAACTCTGAAAACTTATCCGCCCTTAACCTTGAAAAACCACGTTGATCGCCGCTAATCCGGTCAAAACCGGTTGATTCGTTCGAGAGATAGGCGGGAGTAACTATGACTCTCTTAAGGGAGTGAGGGCGAACTTAAGAGAACATAGTTAAGTAAGCAATTCCCTTTCCATGGGTCCCACCATAAGTAAGGTAACATTGAAAGGCATCCCTCGATGCGTTACCCTAAACCAAGAATTGCCACTGCGCTTTCGGTTGTAGGTGTTACCAGCTCCTACAACTTAAATAAACCGGTCAGGAAAATACGGCAAAGCCTCGGATAGGTGATGCTCCCACGTTCGGTGGTCACCAAACCTTTTCGACCGTTCGACGGAGCGCCAGAATAGCCAACCGCGTTTCTCCGAACGAGCTGCTATCTGACGCTCCCGTCCATCGCCGGCCCGCGAATTCGGCATCGCGATCGCGTTCGTGTAAGCTCGCGGAAGCATTACGTATAGAACAGCTAATGCCTCTAGTTACGCGACCCTGTTTGGTTAAACTCACGCGATTAAACTTAGAAGAGGTAAATCCAAGTAGAAGGGGGGTTTCCGAATCTTACTCGCGAAGCATCGACCGGCGAAGATGCCAAGGGACGACTAAAAACACCCTCAGAGGGTCCGCGAACTCGGCAAACTTAGATGGGCTCGCGCCGGGCGTTAGGTCAAATCGAAAGTCTCCGCACGCGACCCGGGGAATGGGGGTTGATGGTTTTCGAGTTTTGCAGGCGAATTTGCGGAACGACAAAGCTGGGACTCTGGAGGCGAGTCAGTTGTAGGAGGAAAAACGTATTGATGTTCTCCTTCTACAAGAGCTATACGCAGCACATAGTAATAATAGTTTCAAAATACCTGGGTTCGGTTGCGGCATACAAGTTGCTGCCGAAACCAGGTCTAGGCCATATGCGGCCATTTGCTTAACGAATCCTAAATACCAGTTGCTGGTTTTATCACAACTTAGTACAACTCACTGCGTATGTGCTCAGATCATGGGACCTGACACATCGTTCTTCGTAGTCTCGGCATACTTCCAGTACAAAGACGAAATAGACATGCATTTAAAGCACTTAGAGAAAGTGGTCCGAGCACTGAGAGGGAAACGGGTATTAATATCAATGGACGCGAACGCGAAATCCGAGAGATGGGGATCCGAGACTGACGACGCGCGTGGCGAAAAGTTAGAGCAATTTATTGACGCACACGAGTTAGAGATAATCAACAACGCGAGGGAGGGTCCGACGTTATCGTGAATCAACTAACGGGAGTTCGTATATCGATGTGACACTCGTCACGCCTAAACTCGCGAGTAGCATTCTTAGCTGGTCCATTAAGAGAAGTTGGGTGCAGAATACTGACCACTACCCAATCGAGATCACTCTAGGAGCAAAGTCGGGGGAGAAGGATGGCGCACAGGCAGATCCCAAGAGGTTCAACTTAACGTTGGCCAATTGGGAAAAGTTTGACGAAATCCTTTTCTTGTGTGCGTGCACAAACCTTGATGGCCTTGGAGTGGAATCGGTTGAGGACGTGGAAAGGTATGCTTCTGCACTCGGCAAATCAATCTTAGAAGCTTGCGAAGCCGCGATTCCGCGTAGGAAAACCCATGTAAAATCATACCCATGGTGGACCAGGAAATTAACGCGCGCGAAGAAGCTGGTGAACAAAGCCAGACGGGTATATCAAAGGGAAAGGGACGAATTAGTTAAAAATACCCTAAGCGTCAAATACAGAACACTACGGAAACAATACTCGATAGACATAAAGCGGACGAGGGAAAGCAGCTGGCGGGACTTCGTTACGAAGAAAGGTAATCAAGAAAAGTGGGGTCCTATTTACAGAACCTGCGCAGAAAAAGTTAGAGTCAAAAGTGCAATGCGCACGCTAAATCGTAACGGAGCAACCACGGAAAACTTTAAGGAAACAGCCAGGTGTTTTCTCGAGACGCATATTGTAGACGATGACCAGGACAACGAAACCCCCGATCAGGAAAAGATTAGAGCCAACACAATTTTACTACCTGACACCGCGGACGCCGAACCGTTCACCCCGCGCGAACTGGACAAGGTCTTAAAAACACTGAAAAACAAGAAGGCCCCGGGGCCGGACTTAATAGAAAACGAGGTAGTTAAACGCGCAGGGGTTATCCTTCGCGAACAGTTTTTAGAGCTATATAATGCTTGCTTGGCGCTAGGAGCATTCCCAAAAGAGTGGAAGAAGGGGGCAATCATAATGTTAGTTAAAAGCACCGACAAAAACGCAAATGACCCTAAATCTTACCGGCTAATTTACCTCCTTTCGGGTTTAGGTAAGGTATTCGAGAAGCTCATCAAAGAGCGACTTACCACCACAGTCTTAGCGGAGGGGAACATTTCGAGCCGACAGTTTGGCTTCACAGCCAAAAAGTCGACGGAAGATGCAATTGTGGAGATGCGCCGATTGGTAGACTCTTCAAAGAAGAGACTGGTGGTCGGACTTCTATCGATATCTCTGGCACTTTTGACAACGTGTGGTGGCCGTTAGTACTCGAGGGCCTCAAGGCCAGAGGCTGCCCTAGCAACATTTACGCAGTAATTCGGAATTACTTTGAGGACAGATCGGTCGCGCTGTCATGGGGTTTTGGTAGCGAATCGAAAACGCCAACGCGAGGGTGTCCGCAAGGATCAGTGCTAGGACCATTATTTTGGAACATCATGTTCGACGATCTCCTTAAGAGACTCGAACTGACAGAACACGGGAATAAATTTGTTGCGTTTGCTGACGATTTGCTCGTCATAGTAGAAGGCTCTTCGAGAAAAGAAATAGAGCATAATAGTCAAATAGTAGTAGATAAGATACTGGAATGGTGCTGTTCCGCAAAGCTCGAGCTGTCGAAGTCGAAGACTGAAGCCATCTTCCTCAAGAACGAATTTGTACATCGCGGTCCACGTAAGGACAAAAAGAGCCCGTACCCCTATGAAGCAAAAGGACAACAGAGAAAGCCCAAATACGATAACAAACCGCCAAAAATAATGATAGGAGACTCCAAAGTCAAATTCAAATCGAGCGTTAGATACTTAGGGGTACACTTCGACGAGGGCCTCAAAGTGAAAAATCACATTAAAACAAGGCGCGCGAAACTAAGTAGGGTATTCGGACGCATGCGGCGTATTGCGCGGGCAGAATGGGGATTGCGATACCCAGCTATGTCCACCAAATACAAGGGTTTCTTTATGCCTGTCGTCACATATGCGGCGGCAGCTTGGAGTGACCGTTGCGATAGGGAGGACTGGAGACATCTTTGAGCACTTCAGCGTCAAGCGCTAATAACAACAACTACTGCCTACAGGACAGTTTCGCTTGACGGGATTTGCGTAGTCGCGGGGGCAGTGCCCATTCAGCTCGTAATAGACGAACGGTGCGCGCGATACAACCTCCGTATCGGCAAACAGGCAACCCTTGGAAACGTCACCGTGCAGCCAGATGCGGAGGATCGCCTTGTCACCCTTAGAACTGAAACCATACGTCGGTGGCAAGAACAATGGGATACATCAGAGAACGGCCGCGAAACTAAAGTCTTCTTTCCAGACGTAGCAGAGCGTCTAACAAACAAATGGATCAGCTCTAACTTCTGGCTGACCCAAATCCTAACCGGCCACGGTTGCTTTAGAGAATACCAATACAAGTACGAACATACGGATAGTAGATTCTGCGACGAGTGTAGGGAGAATGGGTTAGGAGAAAGGGTCGACAACGTGGAGCACTTAATGCTTGAATGCCATGAGTACGAGCCTCAACGTGAGGTGCTCAAGGACATATGGGGTGGGAACGCGGAGTGGGCGAGCGTTGCGCGTGCGATTGCCACATCCCAAAGTAACTTCAAGTTTTTAAAAGGTTTCAGTAAAGTAGTAATGTGTTGCAAACTCCAAACCCAGCTAGCTAATGAAAACGCGACTAGGGACGAGACTCAACAGACATCCACCTAGGTAGAGTCGGAGCGCCTAGGCACAAACGATATGCTCCACACAATTGTGAGGACAGTATAAAGCTTTGGATGACTGACGTAGAATAAGCTAGGGAAAATGACCACAAATAACACAAGTGCCCGGGCACCCTACACACGCAAACACTTACACGTAAAGTCATACTTTACACACAACACATCACACAAACAACATGGTCTTCAATCGACTCCGCCTCCCCGTGGTCCCCGCTGGATACTGCTCATATCCTGTGGGTACATCTCGATGTGCCTACAGGGAATGAGTTGCCAGAGGAGTCGATGAGAGTTGCACACACTTCAATTATACGCAACTCTTGCAGCTGTTCAATGAATGTGTATAAACACAAGAAAACGGCGGTTTTTCCTTGTCCGCGAACTGGGCTGTGTTCTCGTTATGGTGGGAGTAGGACAAATATACGTTCGTGTATAGCTCTTTTGAGCCCAGGAAACGGCCTCTTCAGAGGTAGGCGAAAGCCTCGCCATATATTCTTCGTTCGAGAGATATCGTGAACGAAAGAAAACCGAAAAAAGTGTTTTTTCGGAGTTACTCCGAAATTTATAGTTTGACCAATTGAAATTTAAAAATTTTTCATGAGGCCTAAAAAACTGCGTAGAATGCCGCCAACCGCGTAAAAATTGGTTCATTCATTTAAAAGTTATTGCGGTTTGAAAATTCAAAAAATAGTGTTCTATTTAACTTCTATCAGACTTTTGAGCTCAAAGAGCTCAATTGCATAAAAATTGTATCTTTTTGAGCTCGGAAATCTCAAAACAACACACAGATTGTATTTTTGAGCTCGAAGAGCTCAAAAAAAGCGGCCAGGTATTAACGGAATTAGTGGGAAGTTGCAGGGATGGCCTTTAGGGTGAACCGTTTTCCAAATTTTTTTTAATTCTTTGAAAGAACTGTAGGTCACCGAATACGAATGGCTTGGTAATTCAGTGTCGTTCATGTACAATTAATAAAATAAAACAAAAACCAGAAGACTGGATATCTATATGTATTGTGTACATTTATGTCACTAGAAGTGCTTGCGGATTATCGTGCTATTTTAGCTGTTTGATATATCGCGTTACAGATGCCATAGGGGCGTATAAATTTTTTTTTTATTTCTGCACATTTCGGACGAAAATACATCGATTACCGAAAAAAATTTTTTTATACGCCCTTATGGCTCCCGGGACCCACCTCGGATGCCATAAGGACGTATAATAAAAATTCTGTTTTTTTTTCTAAGTCCAAGAAAATTTTTAGTTAGGAGAAAAAATTTTTTTTTTTGCATTTCTGCACGTTTCATGAAAAAATACGTCGGTTCGCAAAAAAAAATTTTTTTTATACGCCCTTATGGCTTCCGGGACACACCTCGGATGCTAAGATAGCTTTCCTATGCTTTTGAGCTCTTTAATCTCAAAAATCTTATCAAAGTTCGATAAAACAGGATTTTTAAAATTTTCAAACTACTATAACTTTCGAATGAACTAACCGATTTGCACGTGGTTAGCGGCAATTGATGTAGTTTTTTGAGCTCTATAAATAATTTTGAACAAAAAAATTGATCTGATGAAAAATTTCGGAGTTATTACAAAAAAACACTTTTTTCGATTTTTTTCGACAACGATATCTCACGAACGCATCAATCGATTCTGACGCTTTTGGTGGCTATCGATGCAGGTTTTCAAGGTTAAGAGCTGATTAGTTTTTGAGGTCGATCGGTTAAGCCAATTCGGAGATATAAAAAAAAAAAAAAAAAACAACTTTTTTTTTTCACTTTTTTTGCAGTTTCTCGAAATCTACTGGTCCGAATCGGTTCCAACTTACAGAAAATCTAAGATTGGCGAAGACCTTTCGAATGACACCAACTGCGATCAAATCGGTCAAGCCGTTTAAAAGTTATAAGAGGTTTACACACACACACACACACACATACAGAGTCCTCAAATATGACACTAAAAACGGTCCAAGGGAGTACGAAATAACCGGAGGAGTGCCACAGGGCTCGGTTTTGGGTCCTTTGCTGTGGAACATCATGTATGATGGTCTCCTGAGAGTTGCATTACCATCAGAAGTGAAACTTGTTGCATATGCCGATGATGTAGCGGTAGTGATTGTCGCGAAACACTTGGAAGAGATCAATCTGGCTTTCGATATCACATTTAGCCGGATTAATCTATGGATGGAGATGATGAAGTTGGAGTTAGCCAAGCACAAAACTGAAGCTGTGCTCATCACCAGCAGAAAGTTCGTAGAAAACATCAAGCTGAATGTCGGCAAGCAGGAGATCGCATCGCAACCATTTATCCGATATCTGGGGGTGACGCTGGATGCCCGACTGAACTTTAAACAACAGGTCGAACACGTAAGTGCTAAAGCATCAGCGGTGGTAACTAGCCTATCAAGACTGATGCCGAATGTTGGAGGCCCGAAGCAGAGCAGGAGACTATTGCTGTCGTCAGTAGTCACATCAGTGCTCACATATGGAATATCCGTTTGGGCAGACGCGCTGGAGACCCAAGAATCATGGAGGAAAGCCGGACCGGTCTACCGATTAAGTGCACTGAGAGTTGCAAGCGCCTTCCGCACAATATCCGAGGAGGCAGTGTGCGTCATTTCTGGAACTCTGCCTTTTAGAATCCTAGCTGAGAAAAGACGGAACCTATACCACCGAAAGAGGTCATCTACACTGAGCGCTGAAGAACTGAGAACTGAAGAGCGACAACATAGTATAGCAAGATGGCAACAACTATGGGATGCTGCGGAGAAGGGAAGATGGACTCATCGACTTATACCAAGGATTGACGTTTGGCTTAACCGGAATCACGGCGAGGCCAACTACTATCTGACCCAGATGTTGTCAAGACACGGCTGTTTCCGGGAGTACCTTTATCGCTTTAAGCACGATAATTCCCCAGAGTGTCCGTCTTGCCCAAGAGTTGCTGAAAATGCGGAGCACGTTTTCTTTGAGTGCCCTCGTTTTAACCCACAGCGTGATGAGTTAGAGAAGATCCTGAACAAGAAAATAACACCAGAGTCAATAGTAGAAGAAATGCTGTCATTCGAAGCTGCCTGGAACGCCACAAGCACGTTTACCACCGAAGTGCTTACAGAGCTGCGTTCCATTGAAAGAAAAAGGGCAAATGACAGAAACTAGAAGGAAGGAAAAATAACATCTTAGCCACCAGAAGGAATAGCAGTAGCTAGATCCTCCTCTCACGAAGTAATGCCTGACGGCGGTTTCCATGAGGGATTAGAGGAAAGAAGAAAAGGGGTTTAGGGTTTAGTGGGTAGGGGCGTTAGCGTCGAGTTTTAGTATGACGCTACGTCGAGTCGCTACATATCCAGGCCGAACAGCTATGCCTGGAATCCGTAAAAAGGATTCCCCCCCCCTAAGATAAAAAAAAAAAAAAAAAAAAAAACACATACAGACGTACGGACATCATCGTTAAAATAGTCAGGAAAGCTTCTTAGGGCTTCAAAACGTCAAGATCTGTTGACACCTTGATTTTTGTAAAACGGAGTGAAAACAATAACTTCCTGATTTTTCTAAAATCTTCGATTTTCTTAGCAGGAAGTTAAAAATATCCGATTTTTTCGAGACACTCTAATATATACATACATATAGATGGCGCTAAAGAAGTTGTACTTCAGTCGAGAGGTCTAAAGCACATTCGTTTTTTTTTTTTGAGCGCCTGAATTATTAAAAGAAATATACAGATAATCAAAATTTTATTAAGATATTAATTTGCAATTTTATGCTCTTTAATTTTTTATGTATTACACTGTAACAATGCATTTTGATATACTCTTGTTCGTGCAGAAACCTTGCGTACTGGCCTTCGTCAGTTTCATTTTTAGGCACTGGACAGTACTGTCGCTAGTCTTAGTTCTCGGAGTGGGAAGCTTGGGGGCCTGGCTCCAGTCAGTTGAGCGGGTCGTTAGTCAGTCGATCTTCGAGCGTACAACTCTGAGGATCTTTAAGGAAGCCAAGGGGGCAAATTATTATCAAGACGGAGCTAGTTGTATTAGCGAAGACGAGGTCAGCTCAGTTAGTAATAGTTTAGATTAGTTAGTTTTCGGTCTGCGAGCTAACTGGTTAGCATCCGAAAATTGTTCAGTTGTGTTAATCAGGCTATGGCGAAGACTCCTCCTATTCATAAATTATCTAAATAGTTAATCATCAAGTAATTTATAATAAAATTGATTATTGTTATAATTTTGCCAATTATTTCTAACAACCGAGCCTCTTCCTCTAACTTAGTATTAATTAATTAGTTTAATTATATTCTGTGACCGGATAAAGTTTTGGATTACCCACTCCCTGGGAGTGTAAGTTGGGAACGAAAAACTTGGTTCCAGGAGGTCGAGTATACTCAACATCATCAAATTCTCCTGGCGGCGTCCAGACCATCTCTGGTGCGAATAGTACACTTTGGTTAGGGGGTAACAAAACCTGCCAAGGTGTTATTGTTTTAACACTTTATGTGATTCTAATAAATTCTGTTTTTTCGGAAAAACTATTAAAAATATAGTTATACAGCTGATTCGAGCTCTCCAAGCTCTATGACAGAACTGTTATATGCTTTCGAGCTTTCAAGTTTGAAAGTATTGTTCGTATTGA
The DNA here is from genome assembly GCF_020080835.1 of Cotesia glomerata. Classification (NCBI taxonomy): domain Eukaryota; kingdom Metazoa; phylum Arthropoda; class Insecta; order Hymenoptera; family Braconidae; genus Cotesia; species Cotesia glomerata. The sequence continues at coordinate 14,231,508 of NC_058165.1, forward strand.
ATAAACTTGAGGAGAATTAAGAAATAAATATGATAAATCTTAATTGAAAATTAATGAAGAGTGTAACGGGTGCTTTACTTCCCGCACTTTTAGCCCCTGATTAAATTTAACTAACAACAATATATTAACAAATGACTCTAAGATTATTCGGGGCGCCACCAGGATTTTGTATCTCGGTTCCTGGAACCGGAAACCAGAGCTGAGCTTATAATCTACAGGGAGAAAGAGTGGAGGAAGGTGGTCTGAAAGAAATAAATTTTTATTTAACAAATTAACCGGTTTTTATTCAACAACAAAATTAACAACTGTGCACTTGCACTTAAAATTAACAACTTATGACTACAGCCTAACTAACGGCTGACCAGGACTTCTTAAAACTAACAAAAATTTTTAATCCTACAGTACCCTCATATGGAGCGTCTATACTGCAGTTTCTAACTAAGTCGCGCTGTCCACCGGACCCTCACGCTCTATCAAAATTCTTAATCCTGACGGTACCCTCTTATGGAGCGTCTATACCGCAGTTTCTAACTAAGTCGCGCTGTCCACCGGACCCTCACGCTTTATCAAAATTCTTAATCCTGACGGTACCCTCTTATGGAGCGTCTATACCGCAGTTTCTATCTTAGTCGCACTGTCCACCGGACCCTCACGCTCTATCAAAATTCTTAATCCTGACGGTACCCTCTTATGGAGCGTCTATACCGCAGTTTCTATCTTACTACCGTGGTACCCCACTTGGCGTCTATACCACGGCTTCTAACTTACTACCGTTGTACCCCACTTGGCGTCTATACAACGGCTTCTAACTTACTACCGTTGTACCCCACTTGGCGTCTATACAACGGCTTCTAGGATTTCCCGCCCCGGAGTCAGATGGACTCAAGTGTGCTCAACGTGCCTCTTGAGCGGTACTATCTCACACACACACATTACCCACGCGTCTCCACACACATATCCCGCTCACACACACACAACTGACTCTACTTTACTTTTATTTTCTGGATTACAAAATTAAACTCCAAAAAAAAGTCAACGTTAATTTTCACTAAAATTGTTCAGTCATTAGCTTACAATAAAACTCATGAATTATCCTGACGATTAATAAATTCACTTTTTAAAATTTCCGGCTTAAAACCGACGCTTCTTTTATTCCAAATTTAACACGAGCTTAACTCTGCGCATTAACTTAAATTCTTTCGAAGAACATTCTTTATAAAATTAACTAAATTTTTACTCGGACGTAATCCACACAATAAATAGTTTTATAACAATTTCTACCGGAACAATGATATTAAATTATTGACAATTTTCCAGTACATGACTTCAATATATAAGACAACCCAAGTAGAAATTGGCAATTAAATTAGATAATTAATTAGTAATTTCTCAATATACAAATTACTTGCCGAAAGTTTATTTACGGGTACATCAGTCTTATCTGCTCCGAAATTTAGTAAATTAATTCTCAATAATTAATAACACGTGGAATAATTATTTTCTAGTAATTTGAGAATGACGATTGGATAATTAATAATTCGCCTCGGTGTAAAATAATTACAGAAAATTATCCACGACGTTCAATTACTAAATGCGTCGCAGTTTTCTCAATGAATCAATTTCCGGTAAAAAAATTGTTTCCAATAAATAATTAAATAATTTTCAATAAATGATAAAATATAAATCAGTATATATAATTAACTGAATGGTAATTCAACTGCTATATTTTATAAAAATAGTCCAGCTAATAATTTTGTAAATTTACTGCGTCACAAAATTCTCAAGGAATTTGCGCGCTCAAAATGGACGCCGTTGTTCGTTACTGCGTAGTTAGCTTGACCTCGGGTACCAACGTTTGACCAAGTCGTGAGTTGCTGATTGAACTATTTCTCGATGTTCAGAAATTAATTAAATAATAAAACTGAATTTTAATGTAGCCCATCTAGGATGTTAATAATTATTAACCAACTGTATTAATAAAATTAATTATTCACGACTTGCAAACCCAAGAGGTCTAGAACATTCCTCGGGTATAAACCCCCAGGAGGAACGCTCCCAGCAATTAACGAATCAATTCAATTAAATAATTAATTATTATTGAGCAAAATTATTAAACAATTGAATTATCCAAACTTGAATAAATAAAATGAGAAGTAGTATATTTGATGAGCCGGGTATATGGCCCCAAGGCTCATCATTACCAAAGTCCAATACCTGGTGTAAATTTGGTTGAAGAAACTATATGGTTGATACTCGCTTCCTTCTTTGGACTTCTTGATGTTACTCGTTCCAACACTTTACTACTTCTCCGGACACCACGCATGACTCGTCTATATAACGACCCCAAAAATACCCCCTCCTGCTCTCTCTCTAGGCCCGAAGATCGATGCGCTCAAATGCTAGTCGAAAAGTTATCGATCTCTGGCGACTTATCGATTAAGGGTAATTTACCCTGTTACGAGAGAATAAACATTATAAGTCTTTTTGAATTATTTTTCTAATCAAGGTAATTCTTCTTAAAAAAAAAATTTTAAAGGATTAAAATATTCAGAAGTATTGAGAAGAATTATTTTTATTATTCTTCTTTTGTAATAGAATAAGCGTGTGAGGCGCTCTCTATTCGATTTTATTAATGCTTTTACTTCATTACTATGATGAAATGAACGAATTTCAAAAGTAAATAAAGAAAATTTAATTTATTAATCAATGATATTAATCTGTCCAATAGACTTGTATGCATTATTTTTAGATACATTATTTCATATCAACGGGATATGCTTACGTGTGAACGTTAACCCCTCAACTTGCTTAAGTCATAAAATATTCTGTAAAATCTCTATATTCATCTAGAATCTTATTAGAATTTCCAAGCTCTTCATCATTATCATCGAAATTTATGATTGGATCTGAACGTTCGTGTTTTAGGTTTTCGTAATTACTTTTTTGATCTCCGTCATAATCGAAATTTGAAATATTGTCAACGTTGTTATTCTCGTAGTCATAACTTAGATGTTTCGTATCTTCTGACAAACTATTGTTGTCATCATCAATTAATTGTAGTGATCCTTGTTCCTTATACATTTTAGTATTTGCATGAATTTTAAGATCGATTGATGATAAGGAAGAATTGGATAGTGTTTCATTTTGCTCCGAATGGTTTAAAATGTCATTATCCGGTTTTGAGTTGTCAATGTGAACAGAAGATGAACTAACTGGCATTGGCGATGCATTAGTTTCACTGCATGCAACCAATGACTGTAACTCTACCGATGGTAGAACATCTGTTACGTCATTTTTTCTATCATTGACTTCTGTTGACAAGTATGATGAAGTTAGTGGAAGTGTATCAGTCGGAGATGAATGCTGTTGAGCAATTGTTCCATTAATAATATTTTTCGATAAAGATTGTGAAATCGTTGTTGAAGTAGAATAACTAACGGGCACGGAAGTCGAAGTTGATACAAGAGTGGAAGAGTCAAATGTTGTTAAAAACTGATTCTGTAACGGAGGTTCTGTTCGAAATGAAATATTGTTTATTGAATTAGATTGATTATTTTGTAACAATGAGCTTAAGGTTGCTGATGCATTGACTCCAATCAAATTGAAAATTATATTTTTTGCCACGAGGAAAACTATACTATGATTATGAGGATGAGAAGTCTCGTTAACAGTGGTGGCATCATTTATAAGAAGCATCAATTCGTCATCTGTAACGTTAGTATTTATATTTTCAGGGTTTAAATATTCAAATCCGGGTACTCTGTAGCGGATTGCTATGAAAAACTGTTTTGTAGCTACCTTTACAAATTCAATAATCATTTTTTTTGACTTTATCGAAGTGGAAACTGCATACAGTTGTTCTAGACTTTTAATATTATAATTTGGTGATTGTTCAATAAAACTCTGTGCAATATGATCACTACGGAGAAATGACCTTAATGCAGCTTGTTGATATATAATACGGGAAGTTTCGTTAATCTTCATTGTTAATTTTACAATTTCACGGAATAAATCACTGTAGCTACTTAAACTTAAAAATAACTTTCATACTTTGTAGCATAGAAAGCAACACTACCAATAGAGGCGTAGATATTCATTGTAATGTTCACTTTGTTACCTAGCACTAAAATGTTAAATAATAAACATGTAAAAGTTTACTGTGATTCTAAAATATTTAAAAAAACATATATTCTATCACTTCCAATTAATAAAGTACGCTTAAGCACTATAGTAAATGGATCAAATTTTTGATAAGGAAATACCTATTCGATCAATAAAAATTCTCTAGATCTTTATAACAAAAGTTATAAAGATCCTTATTCACATACTCAATATTATCTTTCTAGTTGATCATTTGATGTCTAATCTTTTCGAAAGAAAAATGAGCTTGATAGCTTATAAGGCCAAATTTTCTAGCTGTGAGTGGACCGAAAGATATTCCAAGCATCACTGGTTCTTACTTAAACAATTGTTTCAATTTGTTTACAATAAAAATTATTAAATTTATATACGTGACTGAATAAAGTAGTCAGTACTTATCTCGGATAGCTTAACTGGTAGAGCCCTTGGCGCGTAACCGAGAGATCTGGGTTCGATTCCCAGTCTGGGCTGTCTGATTAATTTTTCAATTACGGAAAAATTCCCACTGAGTAGGTCCCCCCCCCTTTCCCCTATCCGTTCTTTTCCAACTCCCTTAAAATTTGCTTTAATATGGCTAAACATAATTGTAAACAAATAGTTTTCTTAAATAGCCATATACCTTCAAAAATCACTTTAGAAATCATTCCCTAAGTAAAAAATTCGGACTATGTATTTTCATCGAACAGATAGTAGAGTTTCAACCAAAAAACTGAAATTCTGCTTAACAAGTAGTCTTATAGGTAGAGTTCTGGGACATGTTACCGACAGAGGTATTTACTGTCATTGGTCTGTTTGACCATATGTACGAGGGGTTGTCGTAAGTGTTACCGTCGGTCGGTAAAACATCGACCTGTATTTTGGCAGATGGTTTTTGGCAGTTTTTAAAAAAAAAATTTTACCGGCTTGTACATGATCGGCCATTTCGTGGAGGTTTGTTTTATTGGTATTTTTGGAAAATAACTGTTGAGTTTTCGGAATTTTTTGTAACAGGGTAAATTGCCCTTGATCGGTAAAACCGATCACACGTGGTTATAATTCGACGCAGCACTGGCGCGTCTCGGTCTTCGGGACCCGACTAGCATTAAGCGGGAGGGGGAAGGTTGAGGTTTCTTGGCTGATCGCTAGACATAAGTGAAGCAGAAGTAGTGAAGTGCCTAAACGAGCGACATCGCCTGCCGAGCCACCAAGAAGGAAGATAAATTCCATACGAGGGTTTTCTTCTTTTATTAAAATTATCAAGGTATTGAAATTTTGTCTCTTCGTTGAGCTTTGGGGTTTATACCCGGCTCACTTAATACACTACTTCTCATTTTATTTATTCAAGTTTGGATAATTCAATTGTTATAATAATTTTGCTCAATAATAATTAATTATTTAATTGAATTGATTCATTAATTGCTGGGAGCGTTCCTCCTGGGGGTTTATACCCGAGGAATGTTCTAGACCTCTTGGGTTTGCAAGTCGTGAATAATTAATTTTATTAATACAGTTGGTTAATAATTATCAACATCTTGAGATTGGTTTAAATAAATATATTTTATATTGATTAAATTCTGAACACCGAGAAGGTTCCAATCGACACGACATAGTATTCGGTACCCGAGGTCAAAACATGCTACGCGGTAACGAACGCCGGCATCCATTTTGAGCGCGCAAATTCCTTGTGAATTTTATTACGCAATAAATCGTAAAATTAACAACTGGATAATTATTACTATTTACAACAATTGAATTATCTTTTATTAAGACTATTTATTATCTTGAATTAAATATTGATATCGTATTAATTTTGGAAACTATTTTATTATTTGGAAAATTAATTTGGATCTTTTGGTATCGCGCCAACTGCTCTACCCTTAAGCTATCCGAGACACTGTCCGTAACTATCATTCAGTTACCTATTAAGACCCACTGAGTAATTCTTGTATATTGAAAATTTTTAATGACGTATTTTAGATGTTTTTAAATATGTAGACTCTAATCTCCTACTTGATTGTATGAAGATTGTAGTCCGTCTGGCCAGGATTTTTCGATAATTTACTATTTTTTCCGAAAATCGGTGTTTTTACTAAATAAAGAGTTCTATATTTCAAAGCCATTATTATTATTATTATTATGTTATTAAATGCTCAGGGGGGTTGTCCCCGGAGTCCGATTCTACGAGGGCCCAGCCTGAGCTCCATCCATTACTGCTGTACCACTCCGCACAACAAGGCGGTTAGTGATCACAGCAGGCCAAAGTCATTTTCCTAAGTAGACGGAGGGAACCTAGTATGACAGCCTTCTGCATCCTGACCGCCAAGAATTCAACTTTTGATGAGCAAGCTGGAACTCTGGCAAGTGAGGATACAAAAGACTGTTTCATCCCTCCGAGGACGCCAACAATCAGGACGACGAGCTTGACACGGTAACCTGGGTAAAGTTTGCCAATTTCAAATAGGAGATCCTGATATATCTGTCTTTTGTGCTCTTCTTTGGCTGAGATGTTGTATTCAGCCGGGGCCGAGAACTCAATGACATAAATGTCACGAGTGGCCTTGTCGAAGAGCACAATATCAGGTTTGTTGTGATCGATCCGCCGGGTTGTTGCAAATGGCATGTTCCAGTAAATTTTGCAACTGTCATTCTCAACAACCTGGGGAATATCTCCTGGTAGATAAGGCAGCACCGGTGTCACGTCAATACCGTAGCGGTGACGAAGATAGTAGTACAGTACTCTCAGGGCAACATTGTGACGCTGGATGTATGCACCTCTCGCCAGCACAGGACATGCTGACGAAATGTGCATAAGCGTCTCCGGATGTAGTTTACACGCCCTGCAGGTCGTGTCCGGGAGCTGCACCTGGAGCACCTTGCTACGGTACTCTAGAGTGTTAATGACACCATCTTGGCAAGCAAATATGAACCCTTCAGTCTCGGACATCAGGCCAGCTGACTTTAAGAAGGAAAACGTCAGCTGGGTGGACAAGCCATGATCACGCACGTGTTTGAAGAACACGCTGTGCATAGACTTGTCCATCAGCTTGCCTAGGAGTAGTTTTTCCTCGGCGTTCCTGATGACGCTCTTGAATTCCTCCTTTCGGAGTTCCATAAGAGCGTTTATTTCTCCAAGACCAAGGGTTCTTGCCGCATATATTGCTGCCTTATATAAGAACGACCCCTTATGCGCATTCTCATGTTTATGAACAATTTGCATAAGAAAGTCATCCTCATCTGCAGTGAAATTGACAACTTCGTGTGTTAAACCCAGGACTAAACGATCGTGAAGCCGCTCCAAGCTCTGCAAACCTCTCCCACCGATCGACTGGGAGAGGTATAATCTGGCGACTGATGAATTGGGGTGCATGCTCCGGTTCATGTTGATAGTCTTACGGGTTCTGATGTCGAGATCTCGCAGATCCTTTCGGGCCCATTTTAAGACACCGAAAGAGTATAGTAAGACTGGGACAGCGAGCGTGTTAGTAGCGGAGACTTTATTTTTACCGGAAAGTTCGGAGGACCAAATTTTCCGGAGTCTCCTAACATACTCGCTACGGAGAGTTGCTTGGACTCTGGAGACCGCATGCATGCGGTGCTCTTCCATTCCTAGATATCTATACAACTCTCCGGCGTCTAATTGTCTTAAAACGCTCCCATCTACCAACTCGACATCATCACCCGTAACAGAGCACTTACCCCTCGCCAGATGTACGACCGCACACTTGTCCAACCCAAAAGACATTCCGACATCCCGCGTGTACTCTGCTACGATGTTAAGAGCCGCCTGTAGATGATCTTCATCAGCACTATACAGCTTCAGGTCATCCATATAAAGCAGATGGGTAATCGAGTATTTTCGATCACCCGGAGGCCCCACAGAGTACCCACGAGTTTTACGGAGAGCAACAGATATAGGCAGCAGTGAGATGCAAAACAGCAGAGGGCTTAAGGAATCACCTTGGGAGACCCCTCGTTTGTACTCTACAACTCCGGTTATGTGCAATGCGTTTCCACTTCCAATGTGAAAACGCGTTCGCCAGAGCTGCATTGTACGCCGAATGCATTCCACTGTTTCAGGATTGACCTCCAGGCATTTGAGGAGATATAAAATCAACTCATGAGAAGTTGAGTCAAATGCCTTGCGATAGTCGATCCAGGCCATTGACAGGTTGCGTTGATAGTAGATCGCATCTTGTGTGACACATCGATCAACTATCAAGTTCTCTTTGCAACCTGACAGGCCTCTTTTGCTGCCACGCTGTTCATATATCTGTTGCCATACAGGTTCTATCTCCTGCAAAATACGGTTGTTTAAAATTTTTGTAAAAATTTTATAAACCGCATTCAAGCAGGTGATAGGCCTGTAATTCTTTGGGTCAGACAAGTCACCTTTTTTTGGTATCAGTACGGTTCGCCCTTCCACGAGCCAGTCTGGAATCGGTTCGTCAGCTCTAATGTACGATGTAAATATACGGGCCAGATGGAGGTGGGTAGAAGTAAACTTCTTCCACCAAAAGACATTTATGCCATCTGGTCCCGGGGCAGCCCAATTTTTGCTGCCATTTAGAGCTGAACGAACTTCATTCACACTGACTGCAGGGCTCTCTTCATCAGCATTCTGTCTACGGTGTTCCCGACAGAATGCTTTAAAGTCGTCCAGAGCTGGAGTATTGGCGTTCACGTTTGGTTGATCTCCATACAACTCAGTCCAAAAAGCTTCCACCCGCTCAGGTGTTGGATAATTCCCGGTAACATCGGTCTTTGGTGTCAGAAAGCGTAAAGGGCTGGATCAAAACAACGAGTTGTCGACCAACCGCTTCAGCCTTTTCTCTAGTGACTTTTTGGCAGTCACTAGACCCCGCAATTTATTGAGAGACTCTTCCTTGATGACAAGAAGAGTACTCTTATTCAGTGTGTGATGACGCCACCGAAGTTCAGCAGCAATGCGCCGAATTCGGGACGTGTATGCTCTTTGAGTTGTTTCAAACTCAATCACACACTGAATGCGGGAGACCTGTTTCCGGGATCTGTCAATTTTGAGTCCAAGTTGTGAGATGCGCTGTCTCAACCTTGCCTCGATCGAGAGACAATGTCTCTCTCTCGGAAAAGCCGAAACTGCTGCACCATACACAACCTGGCTCACAGTGAGCAGGGTGGAATCCTCCAGGATGTTTGCACGGAGATCTTCATTTACCGCTTCTAGCTGTTGTTGGGAGTAAGTTATCTTTTTAGATATACTTACTTGCCGTCCTATAAAGGGATTGTTGTCATCCAAGGAGGAACGGCGTCGCTCTTGGTGTAATTGCGCCGGAAAGGAAAGTCTATTAGACTGCCTTCTATCCGGCATAAGCGATCTTCTATTACGCCGAAGATAAGCGGCATAATTACGCAGGTGTTTAGGCGTAAAATGCTCTAGCTCCGGATGCATATCACTCCAAAGAGTATGCATCCGGGCCATATAACCGCTCACCCCCGGCTCGCTACGTTGGTAGCACACCAAGAGGTCGACTCGTAGTTCCTCCGTCCACTTAAAGTTAGTCCTTAAAGCGCCAGGGTCGTCATCGTTCATCGGGTCCGGCGTGCTCCTCCCACCTGATGAATGGTCCTCATCCGAAAAGGACCGGTTGTGGGGAGCACTTCTGAGATTACGTCTTGTTGTAACTCAGTATTTCAATGCAGTGGGTAGTTGGCCCACTGCATCGGCTACGTCGTTCGCCTACAGACCTGGTGTTATGGTCTGCGTTTCCCGCGATGCGCCGCTTGGAGGCCACGTAGCAAGCACCGCTTATTATTATTATTATTACTATTATTATTATTGTTGAGAAGACAAGATTTTCAAGTCAACTTTCCTAATTATTATTTATTATTCATATTATATTTTATTTTTATATTTGCCGCTCAAAGTGGCAACTAGCTTATGATTATTGTTCTCATTGAGACGGCGTCGGTCTACGCGTAGCCTAGCTGCGTATACGACTCACTCTCTGGCTTGCTCGCCGTGGCTCGCACATGTTGCTTGGACGCTTGGCGGTATTACGTACTACTGCGTAGTTACAACTCAAGTACTTTTCTTAATATTGTTAACTATATAATACGGATATTATTTTGATATCAAAGATTGTTTAGAAGTGTTTTATATTCATCAGAAGAATAAATAAACTTAGATTCAGTTTAAATAAAACCTTGTGTTCCAATTTTATTCATAATCCCGACAGGTTATCGGACTAGTACACGCTTCCACTGCGTACGTGATTTATTTATTAAAAATTGGGTGAAGTGATTGATCACAAGGTAAGAGTATTTATGAATATTCATTTAGAAAAGATATTCCGGAAAATTTATATAAGAATATAAGACGTAATTATAGACGAACAAAAGCATGCATGCAAAGAAAATATAAAACGTAATGAATAAGTTTTAATAGACGTTTAATTTAGATAACTTAGAAAGACTTGATAAATATTTATTTATTTCATTAAATAAATTCGTAGATTTCTAAAAATATTTTTTACTATATTAGATGGTGACAAATAGATTTACTTTAAGTGGATCGACTCTTGTTTTATGATGAAATCGCTGGCGAAGCCGGTAGACGCTAAAAATTCAAGATGTCGGCCAACAGTGTCATAATAACTATAGTACACGAGAATCACGTGTATTACAATAGTATGTTTAGATCTCGATTTTTAGAAGATGTTTTAAATTTAGATGTTCTAAAAGTGAAGTATTAATTTTAATCACTATAAAATTGTATTTTGACATGTCAATAATATTGATTAATATAAAATACATATTAAAGCTATTTCGGTAACTTTAGCTATGCGACGCTTGTGTTCGGCATCAAGTAGCTTATAGTTTGTGAGGTTGTTTGTTTGCATAATGTATCCCAAGTGTGTGCGTGATCAACCGTCTTCAACGTCGTTTTATTGCCGTGCGTAAAACTATACGTTGGTATAGGTGTGCATACTTGAGGTGGTGCTGTGTAAATGATCAATCTTGCGTTTCAAATCAAAGTGAGTTGCTGTGCGTTTATTTTAATTTAGAAGCACGAAACAGAATCAATTAAGAAGAGTATCGGGTACTAGATGAATAGAATTTTAGAATATCAATAATAAGAGATAGATGATAAATTATTAATTAAATAATAAATTATTAATTAAATGTATAATTAATTAAATTTAAATTCTGTTTCATAAAATCCGAAATAGATGTCAGAGTCAGACAAAGCTCCACTGGTTGATTATGAGAGTGAGGAAAGTTTTGAAAGGATTGAAGATCTTGAAGATGTTGAACAGAATCCTGAAAATGTCGAACAATAACCAGCAGTGAAAATTAAGACTGAGAAAAATGTGGACACTCTTCACAGTCTGTCACAGTTTCGCAAAGGATTGATTCAACAAGCAGATGAAGGTAATCCAATATCATCAACAAAAACTGTTGACATTAAAGATGTCAAGGTGCCACTTGAAAGAATGAAAAACTTCTCAACTCCTGTCAAACCAGGCCAGTCGACGAGTAAGTAATGACTATAAAATAATTTAGAAGCTGTAAACATAATTAGAAGACACACTTTATGAAAGATGAAAGTGTTTAAGAGTAGTTAGATGAGGCCTATTTAGATGTATAAAGATGTATAGATGTTAAGAAAATCCCAGATACTAACTAAGATTACATGTTTACAGGTACAGATGATGGTACAGATGATGGTAAAGATGATGGTACAGATGATGATTTTAAAAACAAGAGTAACAATACCAAGATTAAGATTAGAAGCAGTGAAAAGATGTTAATGCTTGGTAATAAGGATTTAGAAGATATGAAGAGGTTGATGTTGGAGTCAAACAAGCAGACTCAAGAAATGGCAACATCAATTGGAAGAACAGCTAGGAGACTCGAGGAAGTCTCTAACGCAATGTTAGATGCCCTAAAGGTGATGACAAAAGGGTATAAAGCAGAGTTAGATCGCGAAAAGACTAAAGCAGAAGCAGCTAAGGTAAAGAATTCACATAAATTTCCTGCTTTCCCAACTAAGAATGATTTAGAAATTACAAATGGGAATCATACTATCTCTAGAGATTTGAATGTAATTAAAGATGCATTACTATCAAATCAAAGTAAGATTAACGTTAGAAGAGATTATAGATTAACTCAAAAATCAAACTATAATATCTGGTTTGATTATTTAAAATCAGAACTTACTAGTTGTGATTTATTAGATGTAATAGATGAGAATAACAGTAATGATAATAACATCAAATTCGATGAATAATAAAAGAAAATGCCTTGTTAAAGATATTATTATTAATCATTTAGATGAAGATTATCACAAGGAAATTCTTGAGATGTCTGAACCCGTAGAAATTTTAAAAAGAATTAAAGAATGTAGAAAAGAACAGATAAACCTTACATCAAGTTCAGTTAGAAAAAGATTGTATTCAATTAAGATGAAAAAGAATGAGAAGGTCAATGATTTCTGTGAAAGATTTGACCAGATCATTAGAGAATATCAATCTTGCGGAGATGGAGAAAAATTAACTGAGCAAGAAATTAGATCGGCGTTTTACCAAGCTATAACCCCTGTAACTCCCTAACTAATGTCCGCAAATTTTCTTAAGAGATCTCATTCAAAAGAGATGATGACATTGAATGAAATGAAATCTTTTATTCTACAGTTAGAAGCAGAAAAGAAGACCGGAGACGGAGAAGATACTGTCAAAGCACAGACAGCAAAATTTGACAGTAAGACAAAATGTTTCAGATGTGCTAAGACTGGACATAGAATCGAGGACTGTACATTGGCAAAAGATTTGTGGTTTTGCTATTTCTGCCAAGATTTTAGAAATCACAAGGGTAAAGATTGCGACGAGGGAAGACTCAAAAGTAAGATTTTAAATAATGATAATATCAAATCTAGAGGTAAAGTAGATAGACGAGGTTTTATTAAAGTTAGAAATAATGTGAATTCTAAGCCATATAATAATGATAGACGTTTTAAGAATTATAATAAGAATAATCAGCACTCAGCTCAAAATGCACTTAAACGAGAAAGTAGAAGTGCAAAAAGAGTGACTGATGAAAGACAAGGTAAGAAATTATTAAATGAAGTTTTAATAGATGAGATTAAATTTATTGCGGATTCAGGAGCAACAGATCACATAGTAAAGAATCGATTGATATTAAGCAATTTTGAAAAATGTGAAAATAAAGTAATTAAGAGTGCCAATAAGAATAAATCGGCTGATATTATAATAGATGGAAAAGGTGATCTTTTGTTCTACACGAATCAAGATAACAAGATAATTAAATTATCAAATGTTATTAGTGCTAAAGATGTATCAGATAATTTATTTCAGTGAGTGCAGTCACAACAGAGATGCGTGATCTGTGACTACCGTAAACGGAGCACCTTCGAGATAGCATCTCAGCTTCCTCACCGCCCAGACTACAGCTAAGCACTCCTTCTCTGTAGTCGTGTATCTAGTTTCTGCACCACGGAGCTGACGACTGAGGCAAATAATTAAATGCTCTTTGTCTGTTCCGGGTTCTTTTTGAACTAGAAACGCCCCAAGACCGGTGTCGCATGCATCAGTGTATAATACATACGGCCAGTCGGGTTTTGGAATTGATAAAGGCTGAGCATCAACGAGAGACTGTTTGAGCAACTGAAACGACTTTTCCTCTTCTGGACCCCACCTCCACTCCGAATTCGCGCCTGTTAACTTGTTCAAAGGACCTTGAGTCTTCGCAACATTCTGGAGATGGCGGTGGTACCAGTTAACAAGGCCCAGAAAGCTACGTAATTGTTTTTTGTTGGTTGGAGTGGGAAAATTTACGACTGGTGAGATTCTTTCTGGGTCAGGATATAACCCAGTTTCGTTTACAATGAATCCCAAAAATCTCACTTCGTTTCTGCAGAATTTGCACTTCTCCGGGTTGATCAAAAGGCCAAACTCGCGAAATACTTCAAAAAAAAGAGCTAGGACTTTGAGATGTTTATCAAAGGTTTCGCTTATTGCAATCCAATCATCAAGGTAAGCGAAAACCTGTTCAGTCCATTTTAGTGGGAGCTCTCTCTGGACCAATATTTGGCAAAAACGAGTTTTTACGTGGTCCATAGCTTTTTGAAAGGTACTTGGAGCTCCTACGAGTCCGTATGGCATACGTAGCCACTCGAATTGACCTCTACCTTCCACGGAGAATGCTGTTAGTGGAACTGAGTCTGGTGACATGAGAATTTGGTGAAATGCCTCTCTTAAGTCCATTGTTGAAATGTAAGTCGCACCATGAAGAGCGCTCAGTATTCTGAGCATGTTCGGAAGTGGGTGTGCAGGTGGTATTGTCACTTTGTTGACTGGACGATAGTCAATACAAAATCTCCACTTGTTGTTTGGTTTTGAAACCATCAACGGCGAACATGACCAGACACTGAAGCTCGGGCGAATGAAATTTTTCTCTAGGAGCTCATCAATCTGTTTATTCAACTCCTCATTCACAACTGGGCTTCTACGATACGGTTTAATTGTGCTGATTTCTCATGGCAGTTAATAGGTTGGAACAAAAAGACTTCTGGAGAATCCGAAAATTTCCACTTGCAGTTCTTGCAGTCGATTTGTACCTCGAATTTAGTCGCGAAGTCCATCCCCAGGACCAAGGAACAACCTAGGTCGGGTAAAACACTCAAATATTGTTCCCCAGCAACAGATCCGATTTGAATTATGAAAGGGGCTCCACCTTTACTTATGCAAGTAGAGTGATTAGCAAGAAGCACTCCTTTCTTGGTCTGATCGTCTTGAAGCTCACCAGCAGCCAGATGTTTGACGTCCTCATATACTTTTTCATTTATATAAGACCTCTCGCTGCCAGTATCCAGGATTCCATTTAGCTTCACCCCAAATATCCATACGGATATGGGTATCCTGGACGTTTTTTCCGGTGGTGACCCGTTTCCGGGCTTGAAAATACGTCTAGTAGCTAGTTTGTGGATAAAAGACGCAGTGAGGGGTTTGCCTTGTAGTATGTGAGGTAAAAACGAAGCTTGTGATGACTTAATGGTGTCTGTTGGGACTGCTGGTTGAGATACTGCTGGTTCGCGGATTGTCTCGACTTCATCTTCCCACTCAGAGTCTGATGCTTGTTCTGGCTCTGAGTTATCATCGGAATGATGTTGTACCGCAAATATACAAGGATGGAGTAAATCATCAGACAGATCCGATGGAGGATCTTCTAATAGTGCGATTATTCTCAATACCTCCTCTGAACAGAGTGGTTTCACACGTTGTGTCTCTTGTATATTGACTGCGGAGTCAGAATCAACCATATTGTTTGTTTTGCCCCTTTCTGGCCCACAAGTAGGAGAATCCAGACGGGTATCATTATCAAAGTTGTCAGAAACAAACTTATTGTTTGTTTTGCCCCCTTCTGGCCCACAAGTAGGAGAATCCAGACGGGTATCAATTTCAGAATTGTGTAATTTGTTTCCCTGTTTATTAACTTGTTCTGGTGAGCACGTGGGAAACTTACGCGCTACCTCTATTCGTTTTTTTGAATTTGTTGACTAGCATCTTCTTCTAAAATTTCAGTAATAACTGGTCCTGGCTTAGGTTGATTGTTAACCGGGACAACTAGAGGACAATTTTCTCTCGAGTGTCCAATCTTATAATACACATTACAGACTTCCCTTCTGGGACCTGGACAGACCTCAAATGTATGACCCGGTACGCCACAGTTGAAACACAGCCTAGGTCCACGTGAGAAGTTGAAATCGTAAAATTGGCCTATATTTTGCGCCGGTACCTTTAAAGGTTGTATTGCTATTTGTTGATGTTTCTGAGGAGCAGAAAACTGTCCTGGTAGCACGTTAGAAGTTCTATGTTGTATATTTTGTGCTGGTGTTTGTTGAGTACCAGGTTGAGCAGCAGACTGTTGTTGTCTCGGCAAAAATGCTCTTCGGACAAACTGTCTGTTCGATGGGAACTGGTTGTTAGTACGTCTGTACACTCCATAACGATTGTCGTACTCCCCTGGGTTTAATTGCATGGCATTAAATTCAGGGAGTTCGATCAACTCTTCCAAGATTTCTGTGTCCTCAGTTGGCTGTTGGATTACTCCAAAGCGAGGCTTCTTTGGATTCTTAGGTTGATTAATACTCTGTGTTTTGTTGCTTGTACTTTTAGTACACCTGGCTGCCTCGTGTAGCATGTTCAGAAGATCCTCATAAGTCGAGACCTGTCTAGAAAATACCATGATTCTCAACTCGTCAGTCAGATTATTGCGTATACAGTTCACCTGTTCCTGTGTTGGTGGGGGAATTTCCATGGCTCGGTATTTTTGCTGTACATTGAGTACGAATTCAGTAGGACTATCATCCGGTTTCAACTTCATTTGACTGATGTCCAGGATCAACTGATGATCAGTTGTAGCACTACCGAAAGTTTTTAGAAATTCCCTCTTGAATTGGGCAAAGTTTACCCATCTACTGTAGTTCGCATCCACCCAACGAGCTGGTGTATCCTTTAGTGTGAGAGTGATCACCTTCAATAGTTCCTTGTCGTTCCATTCTTCTCGTCTGGCTCTTGCCTCCACCGAGTTAACAAAGTCGTTGGCAGTGACTCCTGGTCGAGGGAAACAGATGCCTGACATCTGGATGCTGTCTTTAATTTCCCTCCAGCGGTTGAAGGCTACTTGACTCGAACGATTTATGGTGTTCATTCTCGTATAGGTACCACCAGGCGCTCTTGGTTGATAAATGTGCTGACAATTACCTGGATCATTGGCCTGTGGTGCATTTATGTACGTGTTACTGGGTATAAACCCCCGGTAACGTTCTTGTTGGTCAAAATCTTGAAAATCAACTGCTTGGTTGGTCAAAATATTCGTCGGTGGACATTGTATCGTATCCACTGGACGAGTGTTGTGGTAATATTCATCCTGCAGAATTGGAGAACTGGAATTTATTCCGGTATAGGCTGCTCCTGTGTAAACCTGACGTGCCAGTTGTTCACGATCTCGCAATTTGCATATTTCCTGCTCTTGTTAGTAGATTTCATAGAAATCTAACTATTGCATTTGTCCTCATGACGCAACTTTTGAAAAATTTTGGTATTTTCTGACTTAGTTCGTCAAGCTGGTTCAGAAAATGCCATTAGTTCAAAAGTTTATATATGTATGTATTTATATATATATATATATATATATATATATATATATATATATATATATAGATATATATATATATATATACGATATAACGCGGCTTATCCGGACGATAGCGTCTATAGTTGTTAATGGATCCTTTTCAAACTCAACATACTTCATTTTTAGACAAATACCAAGGCCAAGTTCAAAGATGAGCTTAATCGGTCAAGTAGTTCAGAAATTATATGGTTTCAAAATTTTCAAAATCCTAAAAATTTACTTTTTGGCTGATTCTTTCGCGCATAACTTTTGAATGAAATATCCTATCGAATTTTTGTAAATATCATTTTAAAGTCCATTAAACAAGCTTCAATTTTCATGTAATTTTATTTACCTAAACTGAAAATAACCTATTCGTCTGTAGGTTTTTAATGGAATTTTACTTTTGCAGTCGTTTTTCAGTAGATTTCATAGAAATCTAACTATTGCATTTGTCCTCATGACGCAACTTTTGAACAATTTTTTTTTTTACAATTTGTATTGTACTTATAAGTAACCTTTTATCATATTCGTGTGTCGGTCAATCTGTCTTGACACAAATTTCCGCATCACCCTTGAGGTACTGTGTAAAACGACGCGTTCCCTTTCTTTTACATGGCGGGTCCCCAGTAGGCCTATACCATGGCAAAATGATTAATACAATCCAAGAGTTTTTATTGTCGTGTTTATTAGTAATTTGGTTTATTATTAAATTTCATTTCATTAAGGTTAAATTTGATTTTTTTTTTTATTTTCAACAATATAGAATAGAATTTATTTTTCTTGCTCTCTTAGCCGAAAGTACGCTCTTCCTGGAGTAAACCGACTTTCTGGCCTTAGGTCGTAATATACTATATATAAGAACATAAAATTTATGTGTATTAAAAACGTGACCATTCCTGAATTTGTATTTGTCATTTTTGCGAATAAAATCTTATTTGTCTGGTGTTTTTAGTAGATTTCATAGAAATCTAACTATTGCATTTGTCCTCATGACGCAACTTTTGAAAAATTTTGCTATTTCCTGACTCAGTTCGTCAAGCTGGTTCAGAAAATGCCATTAGTTCAAAAGTTTATATATGTATATATTTATATATATATATATATATATATATATATATATATATATATATATATATATATATATATATATATATACAATATAACGCGGCTGATCTGGACGATAGCGTCTCTAATTCATAATGGATCCGTTTCAAACTCAACATACTTCATTTTTAGACGATTACCAAGGCCAAGTTCAAAGATGAGCTTAATCGGTCAAGTAGTTCAGAAATTACAGAGTTTCAAAATTTTCAAAATCCTAAAAATTCATTTTTTGGCAGATTCTTTCGCGCATAACTTTTGAATGAAATCACTTATCGAATTTTTGTGAATTTCATTTTAAAGCCCATTAAACAAGCTTCAATTTTCATCTCATTTTATTTACCTAAACTTAAAATAACCTATTCGTCTGTAGGTTTTTAATGAAATTTTTAGTAGATTTCATAGAAATTTAATATTTCATAATAATATTGTTCTATTACTCCAATTAATGAATAAATGAATTGTTATTATTATATATAATTAATAAATAAATAAATTATTAATATTTATAATTAAAATTTACTTTATGTGAAATCTACTTCCATTTCGGCTGCCGAATGGCCTTTTTTGTTGTTGTATTCGTTCAAGACGTTCTCGTTGATTTTGTTCACGTCACAGATTTTCCCGTAGCTCTTGTTCACGTGCTTCTCGCTGTCTTAATGCTTCTTCGACCCCCATCAGTTCTGCAGGAGGCCTCTGAGTTGCTTCTGGGTCTCCTCGAAGTCTATGTTGGAGCCAAGATATATTTTGGTCCATATCTTCTATGATACCGTTCATTCGGCCTGCGACTTCTCCAAAATGCAACGAGGAGTCCGAGGAACCAGGTGGAGTTGGTGTAATTATGTTCCTCATGAACATATCACTGAATCTGTATGTGCGCGTATTAACAGGAGCAGACGCCGTGCCACTAGTACCAGGAGTTGTGCCGATGGAAACATGTCGATTATTTTGGACCGACAGTGTGCTTCTCGCGGATCTTTGTTGATTGAGACCCGGGTATAATTGAGTTGACTCCCCCGAAGGAACAGGCATTATGCTTGACCTGGGTATTTGAGTCAATTCCGCAGAACCTTGTTGGTTCAGACCCGGGTTCAGTTGAGTCGTCTCCCCCAGAGGTACAGGCATTACGCTTGACATGGGTATTTGAGTACGCTCCCCCAAGAGTCTTTGTTAGCTGAGACCCGGGTTTAATTGAGTCGACTCCCCCGAAGGTACAGGCATTACGCTTGACCTGGGTATTTGAGTACGCTCCCCCAAGGGTCTTTGTTCAACATTGGTTCCGGGATCGACTGTGGTACTTGATGACAATATACCACGGCCTCTTCACAAGGAAACTCGACGAGAGTCAATTTCTGGCTCTTCGAGGAGTCCTTGAGACCTCGTTCTGGGTCCAGTCGGCGGAATCATAATAATCTTAACTAAACAAAAAAATCAATAAAATTAACTGCAATATAAATTCAAAGAAATTATTAATTTAGCTATTTATAAATAACCTCTTTAACGCAATAAAATTCGTTGAATGTAGCCATTCGCAAAATAAAATTCAGAAAAATAAACTAAAGAATTTCAAAATAATTTTCAAAATAAATCAATAAAAATAAATTTTACAAAATTAAATTTTCAGAAAAAATAAAATTTCTGAATAAATTTCAAACACAATTTTCTTAAAATAAATAAAATTTTCAAACAGAATACAAAAATTAAATTTCAAAAATTAAATTTCTAATAAATTTCAATTATAGATTTCTAAATTAAATTCCTAAAAATAAATAAATTACAAAATATTCTATTTCTTTAATATAATTTCAAAAAGTAAATATCCAAAATAAATTTTGAAACAATTTAAAATACTAAATAAATTCCAAAAAATAAAATTCAAAAAAAATTAAATTTCGAAAATGATTTGTCCAGGAATAACTACATTAAGTAAAAAAAAAATTTCAAAATTTGTAAATTATCGAATAAGATTTCTGTAAAATAGAATCTACAAAAAAATTTTAATTTAAATCTACAAAAAAAATTCAAATGAATTTCAAAAAAAATAATAAATGACATAAATTAAATTTCTACATAATATTGAAAATAATTTATCATTTTAATTTCAAACTTAAATTTCCAAAATAAGTTTCAGGAAAAAATTCAAATCTAAATAAATTCCCAAATCATTTTCAAAATAGAATTTGTAATGAAATTTCGAAAGGTAAATTTCTAAAAAATCTCTGAAATATTTTGGAATAATAATTATTAAAAATATAATCTACCAAAGAAAATTCGAAATGGAATCCTAAAAGCATTTAAGTTCTTAATTTGTTAAAATAAAATTTTGAAAAATAATTTTCTTAAAAAAAAAAAAATTTCGGAAAAAATAAATCCCAAAAAGAAATGTTCAAAATAATTTTCAAAAATTAATTTTCTAATTAAATTTCGAACGATTTCGGAATTTAATTTCAAAATAAAATTTTCCAAAAATAAATCTCGAGAGAAAAAAAAATTAATGTTATCCAGGAGAAATTTAAGTTTATAATAATTATAAATAATTATTTCAATATTCAATTTAAACTGTTGCAACTGTTTTTAGATAATAACTAGAAAATCTAATTTTAATTTACCGAAATACTCAAAAGATTAAAATAAGGAAAATTATTGTATTATTTTATTTTGAAAGAAAGAAAAATTTTAGTAAGCGGATTAAATTTTATAATAAGTGAAGAATGCTTCACTAACACGTTGTTACCAAGCGCGCGAAGATAATGCCAAAAAAAAAAAATTTACCGAACTAGACAAAGGCGCTGACGTCACTAACCTCGGTAGCGTCGTGTAAAATTTTGTTCGAGTAATTTTTCGATTTTACTGCGTAGAAAGATTTCTATTGCAAGGTGTTTAGTTTTACCGAGTTTTATTTTAATAATGTTATTATTATCTATAATCCCCTGAGTGGCTATGACACTTAGACAATGCTAGCCCAAGCCAGTGGGTATACTTTATTTGTTGTAGATAATAATTTTAATCCCCTGAATAGCTGTGACACGTAGGCTATGCTACCACAAGCTATTGGGTATTTATGACACTTTCGGTTATAATAGATTTTAATTTCTTAATTATAGAATTAAGAAAAAGATAAATACTTAAAAAAATTTTTTTTGATAAAATTCAATAAACTTAAATTTCACTAAACTCTAAACTCAAGTAACTTTTTCCCAAACTAGAAATAGCTAATGACTGATATTATTTATTTAATTTTCAAATTTTAAATATTTTAAATAAAAATTTATTTATTTCCGGCCTTCCTTCTCTCTCATGGGGTTTTTCGAATTGGGCGCCAGTGTAACGGGTGTTTTTTCCGCTCATTGGCCCCTTAATTAATTTAATAGAAATAAAACAATACCTAGCAAAAATGATTCTAAATTAACAAGGGCGCCACCAGGATTTTTCAATCCGGTTCCTGGAACCGGAAACCAGAGCTGAGCTTAATAATCTACAGGGAGAGAGAGTGGAGGAAGGTGGTCTGAAAGAAATAAATCTTTATTTAACAACGGCACCAAAATTTATTAACAAAATAAAATAACAACCCGTGCACTTGCACGCACTCCAACTCACTTACAACTCACTCACTTAGTACTACGACTTATTACTATGGTTTTCTTACTTCACGCTTCCCACCGGGAAGTCGCTACTACAACTTATATCTACCTATTAACAAGACACCTCTTACAAAGACGTCAGTGTACGAGGGCTGTCAATAACGCCTGGCTACAGAAGCAACAGCCTAGTGACTGCAACGTAAGCCAAGAAGCCTCTGCAGCTCACACACACACTCCACACTATTCTTACGTCGTGCTGTCCACCGGACCCTCACGCTCTATCAAAATTCTTAATCCTGACGGTACCCTCTTATGGAGCGTCTATACCGCAGTTTCTAACTAAGTCACGCTGTCCACCGGACCCTCACGCTCTATGCCAGCGAAACACCTCGCAAACGGACTGCTCGCTTGCGAAGGGACGCTGGTAGCACTCACACACACATAACCCACACGTCTCGTACACACACTGACTCTACTTTACTTTTAATTTCCGGATTACAAAATTACTCCAAAAAAGTCAACGTTAAATGATCACTAAAAATTCCTTCAGTCATTAGCTCGAGATTAAAATCGTAAACAATTTTCACAATTAATAATTACTACTTAAAATTTCCGACTTAAAAATCGACGCCTAAACTTATTTCAAAATTACCACGAGTTTAATACTCAGTACATTGTATAATCCTCAGAATATTCTCTATAAAATTAACTAAATTTCTCGGACGTAATCCACACTGACAAATAGTTTTATAACAATTTCTAATAAAATAATAATTTTAGTCTTCGATAGTTCAATGTATTAATGACCACGTGGAATTTTTCGGTTTATAAATAATTAATAAAACAATTTGTCTCAATATAAAATAAATTCACGAAAAATTATCCACGGTTAATTCGATCTCAATTGCGTCGGAACTCAGTAGCCGATTCTCAATACTTAATTTTCCAAATAGAAAATAGTATTTTTAAATAAATAATGTTATAATTCAATGAAAAATAATAATTAATTGATAATTCAATTGCTATAATTTATAATAATAGTCCAGTTATTAATTTTATGAATTTACTGCGTCATAAAATTCACAAGGAATTTGCGCGCTCAAAAATGGACTCCGTTGTTCGTTACAGCGTACTAAGCTCGACCTCGGGTACCAAAGCTTAACCAGTCGTGAGTTGCTGATTGGAATAATTCTCGATGTTCAGAAATTAATTAAATTTCATTAATCAACAGATGAATTTAATTTAGCCAATCTTAAGATGTTAATAATTATTAACTGGCCATTTCAATAATCTAATTACTCACGACTATTAACCCAGGAGGTCTAGAACACTCCTCGGGTGTAAGATCCCCAGGAGGAAATGTTCACAAGCTAGCAAATTAAATTGAGTAAAATAATTAATTATTCTTAAACAAAATATTATTAACAATTGAATTATCGGTTATTAAATTAATAATTGAGAAATAGTGAAATTACTGAGCCGGGTATAAACCCCAAGGCTCAACGAAGAGACAAAATTTCAATACCTTGATAGTTTTAATAATAGCAGAGAACTCTGGTTTGGAATTTGGCTTCCTTCTTGGTTGCTCGGCAGGCGATGTCACTCGTTTAGCCACTTCACTACTTCTCCTCACTGATGTTGAGCGATCAGCCAAGAAACCTCAATCTTCCCCCTCCCACTTAATACTAGTCGGGTCCCGAAGGCCGAGACGCGCCAGTGCTGCGTCGAATTATAACCACGTCTGATCGGTTTTACCGATCAAGGGTAAATTACCCTGTTACAAAACTGACTATTGATTTTCATAATTAAAAATCAAAAACATTTAAACCATCTATTTAAACCATCTAATAATGATAATTACAAAAATGATTGTTATAAATTTTCATGCTTTTCAAAGATGGACATTTGAAATTTTCAAGATCGATTACAATTTTATTGGTACAATCAATGAAATTTTGGATCCATAATTTTTTTTCGATACCTTTAACATAAATAATTTTTTTATTATTAGTTAAATAATTAAGAACTTCTTTGAGTTTGTAATATGAAGTTGTTCCGGCATTCCAACCGATGCCATGATAATTTCGGATCAGCCAGGTATTCAGACGTTGATAGTTGGCTGGTAATACCTTCCAGTGATATGGTGGTTGGAATAGTGTGTATGATAATTCTTCAAGATGATCAATATCATGTTGAATTGTTTTCGAGGCCAATTCCTTGACAATAAAGCGATTATTAGGCCCTCTGAATCCTTGAACGTCCAGAATGATCTCCATTATTACTGCTCTCGACAACGAGAAGTGACTCAAGAAGTCAACTCAACCTATTATAATCCGATCTCAGGATTTTACCTCCACCACTCGATAATCTTATTGGTTAATTATTTTTTCTTGTTTAAATAATTTGATTGGTTTTTCAAACTACGCGGTAGATTTTTGAACTGTGTAGTAGATTGCTTTATCCAACAGGTCCGAGTCTCTTTCTACTACGTAGTTGATGACGTCATCACAATTTTTATAGGTTATAATTTTCCCACTATTTAACTTATGATTTTTAGGTTATGTTCATCCTTTCCCGCCATTTAACTTATGATTTTTAGGTTATGTATATGGTTTCCCGCCATTTAACTTATGAGTTTTAGGTTATGTTTATGCTTTCCCACCATTTATCTTATGATTGATAGGTTATATTCAATAACTACGCTGTTTCTATTTTTAGATTATGACTCATACTATTCTAGAATTTTCTAACTGCGCAATAAATGACGTCATTGTCTGGCTATAAAAGCAGCGCGCCGTGGGCATACTTCAATACAGTGAAGTACGAGTTTATAGTGTGAAGTACGAGTTTACAGTGAAGTACCATAGTGATTCTGCTACCCTGGAACCTGCTATCTGCTACTGAAATCTGGTGTTGAAATCTGCTACCTGAAATCTGCTGCTGCTAAACATCATCTCATTTGATTAATGAATCCCTGTGATGATGTCTTACCGTAAACATCCTATTGCTGATACCATCTATGAAGTTATTAGATCAACAACCTTTAAACGTGTTAATGTTGGAGATAAAACCCCTAGTCTATTGATGTTCAAGAGGATGTGTGAACTTGAGGTTGGGAAAATATACCAGCTAACAGATATCAGAGTGGTGATGACAGATCATGGACTTAATGTAGAGATAGATTTAGAAGACAATTTTTTAACATTTTTACCATCTGTCGCTAATTAGAAGTATCTCAGAAGCCCTCACATGATCATGAAGATGAAAAAATTGATCGATGCCAAGAATCTACATCTCCGCTGTATAGGAACCATGTATAATAAATGCAACGTGGCCAGTTGGCTCACACTAGGTAAACGCCAATTTACCACCTGATACTAAACGTTTGCTGATAACATGTAAGCCAGATTAGAAATTAAATGATTATTGTTAATAGTACGAAAATCGTTGAGAGTGGCGCTAGAGCGTATCCCCACTACTCAATGTTAATTAATGTATGCGGAAGCCGCGTGCAGGCAGTCTTTGTTTAACCCCCATAATGTATACTTCTCTAATTGATTTATTTATTAAAATATAAGTAATTATTTGACCGTGTTACAATGTGATGTTCGGTATTTTATTAATTTACACCGTCTATTAAATAATAACGGCATTTTAAACTATATTTGTACGATACGACTCTGATTATTAGTTAACAAGGAGTATGTCGTACATTAATTAAATAATACGACGCATATACAAGATAAATTTGCTTGGCATGTCGTGTACTCAAGAGGTCTCGAGTAGTCAGCCATTTTGTTAAGGAAAGCTTCGTTTCATTGTTCGAGGAAGATCCTGGTTTGTCGGTCACCTCGATTCAATCGTCTGTTCCTGAATCAGTAACCGGCCCAGCTGCAGCCAGGAGGAATCTACCACCGCTGGACAACGTTAAAGCACACCGAAGTGGTAGTAGTACCTGTTGTAAGTCAGGTGGTATATTGGTAAGAATTGGACGCGGTATTGAACTTACTTTGAGCTGTATTTTTCAATATTTGTATTTGACGACCAGTTAGCTCTATTTTTCCAACTAAGCGATCAGCGGAGCAGTACGCGGTAGAGGTTGGTTTTGTGTCGGAGCTGAACCCACTTTTCAACGAGTATCGCCACCCACGATTTGCCCTGGACCATATTCTTTACGCGAATTAAATCAATTTAGCTATTTGTAGCTTTGAAAGCTATCGGCTTGGTCCGCCGTAAAATCTAAAGCTACAGGCATCTGGAGCAGCATCGACTCTTATAAGCTACGGCTTCGTGTTGGTTACACTCCGGGTGTAACGAGCGTGTCTTTTCGGCCCAGTTCGTAGTTAATTATTAAATATAAATTTAGATAATTTATTTTCGAATACAAAATTTATTTCACTCTACGAACAGTCGAGACCAGCCACGTTACATGAATTTACTTTTTTAAATTATCGAAAATCTCAAGTTGATATTTTAAGAGAGATATGTTTTAATATGAATCTTGATTAATATGTAATCAACTTATTATACTTAATAATTTTTTTTTTTTACTTATTATAGTAAGGTTTATGATTAAAAAACACAAAAGTATAAAAAATTTTCTCTTTATTTACTATTTTTAATTACATTAAGTTTATTAATTAGTACAGGTTCAATAATTTTATTTAATTCTTGTATTCGTTGGCTAAATCGTTCTCCATCTCTTGCTGCTTGTTCCCATGGAGCTTTCCTCGCTTGTCTGGATGCAAAGTCCCACACATACATGTAATGTATGGTGGGTTTGGGGTCAAACTGCACCATTAAGTAAGTTTTCTTACAGTGCTGCTGATTGGATTGTATTCCACTATTCGGTCGTGAATTATTAAACAGTAAGCAGTAGTTTGATTTGGAAACTGTGCTGATGATTCAAATTCCAGACGTATATCCACAGGTCCAGACTTGATTGACTCGTTCTGCTTGGAACAGTTAATTATATACAGAGGTGCTTTATACAGAAAATCTTTCTTAGCCAATAGTGGTTCAGCTTCTTTTCCATAGTAAGCACTTTGAAAATTTGTGTACATGTCATACATCAAGGCGTACTGATTATTCGTAATGTTGAGCTTCAAATTTCCATATGGATAACTCTGAGAGTTCAAGATGAGTTTAATATCTCTTATGTTACAATGGTCAAATTCGCTTGCATTTTGATTCGATTGATTTTTTCTTGCTGTTTGAAATCCAATGATGACAAAACGAGGTTTCTCGAGTTGATTTGTTGTTTTGATTGCCCAAATGTAATTGGTTGTAGCTGGTAGCAGTGGATACTCATACAGTTCCCAAGTCCGAAAACTGATTGGGATAGCTGGATCCGAGGTTATGTAATTCAACACATCGATTTTTTGCTTGTCAGACATTGTTATATATGGTACAATCCACTCAATTTTTTGAATCGTAATTGAAACATTTTCATCCTTAACGGTAACAACATAAGCATTTTGATCAGTATTTCATCTGATCCGTATCAATTCATGCTTAGCATTCACAATAACTCGTTGATAATCTTCAGCAAATCCTAGGATAAAACTCAGCGGTACTAAGACATCAAAGTAGCTATTAGCATTGGTCAACTTGTTATTATCTTCATTAACAATCCAACCAGTATTTTCTAGAATATTTTGCTGTCCCGGACTCAGAGAAGCGTATCCTTTCATAACACTGGTAATGCCAACATTCTTACATCTGTCAATTTCTACACCATTCAACTCATAACGTATCTCTTCAAACATATGACAGACAGCCATGTTGATCATCTTTGTAGTAGCACTTACAGCAGTATCATCAGCTTTCCTCATTCTTCCATAAAAATGTAATGTGCTTTTGCTTGGGAGCAAGCACAGATCTTGGTGCTGAACAGCAATCCTGATTTCATCACTGTTGTTGAACGTTGATGATGCGTATGGTAGGTGTGAATGAACTTCACAGTGTGCAATAGACTCATCAAAAATAATCGATTTTTTTATATCTAAGATTTCCGCCATGGTATTACACAAGCTAGACAATAAAAACTTATTTTTATCTTATGAATTTTCCACGTAATTTTAGTCCTAGACTTTTTAGGAAGTCTGCGTTCTGACCTGTTAACACTTTCAGAGCTTGATGATGACTGATGATCTTTGGGCATGCTGCAATCCTTTTATACCCATTACGAGTCTTTGTCTCATATACGATACCCATTACAGACTCTTTATATGCAGTCTTATCGTTATAGTCTTACCACGGAAATTTGCTATTTTCCCGGCCTGATCAACAATGCGGAGCCTCAAGTTGTGTATTGCTCGTACGGCGACTGGTAGGTAAATGATGTTTGTTGGCACTTCCACTATTTTATATCCTGCTGGAACCCTCGGGAAAAATTCATGGATTGTATGATTCTTCTCACCATTGATGTATGATCCAGTAGTTATATTACACTCGACTCTCAGAGAGTTGATTTTTAATATTTTCACTGGTAAATCAGATTTATGAGTTGTGTTAGGTTCAAGAACACGTTTGGTAAATCCAAGTAATGGTCCAATGGAATCTTCAGGTTCAAAATTTATATACTGATTACTAGGGCCGAGAATTTAGTTTTTTTAAAAGAGAGAGACAGAAGATAGGCGTAGCCAAGCGTTCTGATTGGTCGTAATAAATAAATTGTTTTTTGTTTATCGCTATTAAGTGAAGACAGCAGCTTGAATAAAAAATAAAATTTAGATTGCTAATCCAACATGAAAATATAAAAAATATGTCAAAAAAAAAACAGGTTAGTTTGCAGATCTGAAGGTGCTTGTAAACAAATACAAGTCTGTGCTGCTCAGATAAATAAAGAAGAGAATTTGAAACACCGTGTTGTAACTAAAATGTTTAATGAAATGAATTAAAAGTGAACAGTGACAAGCTGGCGATTTCGCTGGAGATCGCGTAAAGGAATTGCTCCCGGTCTCACTGGTAATTTTGCTGGAGATCGCACTGACGGTCTTTTTAAAGGTCTCGCTGGAGGTCACGCTAGAAATCTTGCTGACGGTCTCGCTGGAGATCACGCTGATAGTTTTTCTCGAGGTCTCGCTGTCGGTATCACTGGAGGTCGTTTGGCTGGGAGTTGTGCTAATGGTATGGCTACCGGTCTCGCTGGTAATTTTGCTAGCGATCACAGTGACGGTTTCGCTCGAGATCACGCTGACGGTCTTTCTGGAGGTCTCGCTGGAGATCACGCTGACGATCTTTCTGGAGGTCTCGCTGGTGATTACGCTGACGGTTTTTCTGGGAGTCTCGCTGGAGATCACGCTGACGATCTCGCTGGAGATCATGCTGACGATCATTCTGGAGGTCTCGCTGGAGATCACGCTGACGATCTCGCTGGTGATCACACTGACGATCTTTCTGTAGGTCTCGCTGGTAATCACGCTGATGGTATTTCTGGAAGACTCGCTGGCCATCACGCTGCCGATCTTTTTGGAAGTCTCGCTGGAAATCAAGCTGACGATCTTTTTGGAGATCTCGCTGGTGATTACGCTGACGGTTTTTCTGGGAGTCTTGCTGGAGATCACGCTGACGATCTCGCTGGAGATCATGCTGACGAACTTTCTGGAGGTCTCGCTGGTGATCACGCTGACGGTCTCTCTAGAGGTTTCACAAGAGATCACGCTGACGATCTCGCTGGAGATCACGCTGACGATCTTTCTGGAGGTCTCGCTGGTGATTACGCTGACGGTTTTTCTGGGAGTCTTGCTGGAGATCACGCTGACGATCTCCTATGAAACCTCTAGAGAGACCGTCAGCGTGATCTCGAGCGAAACCGTCACTGTGATCGCTAGCAAAATTACCAGCGAGACCGGCAGCCATACCATTAGCACAACTCCCAGCAAAACGACCTCTAGTGATACCGACAGCGAGACCTCTAGAAAAACTATCAGCGTGATCTCCAGCGAGACCGTCAGCAAGATTTCTAGCGTGACCTCCAGCGAGACCTTTAAAAAGACCGTCAGTGCGATCTCCAGCAAAATTACCAGTGAGACCGGGAGCAATTCCTTTACGCGATCTCCAGCGAAATCGCCAGCTTGTCACTGTTCACTTTTAATTCATTTCATTAAACATTTTAGTTACAACACGGTGTTTCAAATTCTCTTCTTTATTTATCTGAGCAGCACAGACTTGTATTTGTTTACAAGCACCTTCAGATCTGCAAACTAACCTGTTTTTTTTTTTGACATATTTTTTATATTTTCATTTTGGATTAGCAATCTAAATTTCATTTTTTATTCAAGCTGCTGTCTTCACTTAATAGCGATAAACAAAAAACAATTTATTTATTACGACCAATCAGAACGCTTGGCTACGCCTATCTTCTGTCTCTCTCTTTTAAAAAAACTAAATTCTCGGCCCTACTGATTACATTTTATTTCACTCTTCAACTCATTGTTGTTTGCTTTTAAAGTGAAACTCAGTTCTGGTAATGTCTTGTTTATATAAGTTTCAATATCTTTAATTTTATAACTCCCTGTTGGTATAGTTATTTCTTGAAATCTCTTGATTGTAATTCTCTTGGATCTTTTTGATGATACATAAAATTTATTAGCACTAACATCAATATTTGGTATTGAATTGAATGTCAGGAGCTTAACAAGTCCAAGTACATAATTTTTTGTTGGTGATAGCTCAATCGGTGGAAATTAATTTGCCTCCAATACGGAGGAGTTTCCGGATAGTGTCAAGGTGAATGACTCTACCATGACTGATGCTTATAGTCCTGAGTCACTTCAATTTATAGTTGTCCAGCCAGGAATTTTAAGCACAAATATCCACATATGATTGTATCAAAATCTTGATATCTTTTATGATTGTACTTTACGCTACCAACATCGAGATATTTCATCAAGTCTTGTAGGGGTTGTAAATTACCAAAACTGTCAAAGTAAATTACTTGATTATGATTCTTCTTGTATGCAACCCAGTGAGTTCGAGGTCCAAGTTTATCATCCAAATTTATTATTGCTGATTCATTTATCTTTGGTCCAGATTTTGGTAAATCATTTCTCATGAAAACTCCACGAAAATTTGGAATTTTAAGTAGCTTGGCATATTTTAATAAATCGATGTTAGTCAGTGCTCGATGTGGAAGCTCTACTGGTTTTTTGACTTCTTGCAACCAGCTCCCTCTGGGTATGGTTTCAGATAAAGTCCCATACCATTGCGGTAAGGTTTGAGGTATAATCCTCTACCTACAGCTATTTCCTTCATCTTCAAATTGTGACGTTTCTTTTCTACAAGTTGATTTTTAGCTGCACTGGCATCGTTCACAGCTTTTGCAACACCTGCAGCTCCACCTGTCAGAGCACCAATAGCTGATAACCCTGCGAACAGGGGAATCAAGAATGGAAGTACTCCTCCAATCTTTGACGGAACTGGTAGAATACGAGGCAATCGAACATTTTTCTTCCCACCAGCTTTCTTGACAACCTTGCGGGCACCTTCAAGGGCTGTTTTAACTGGATCTCCACCAGGTTGCATGGACTTTTTAGCTCTATCAACAATCTTTCTTAGAGCAACATCTTTCTTCTTGGAAGTCTTGCACTTGGTTGTCTTTCTTTTGGCTACCTTGCGTTTGGTCATCTTACGCTTTGTCGTTTTTCGCTTGGTTGTCTTTCGTTTAACAACTGTCTTACACTTCATTGTTTTTCTTTTAATTGTCTTAAGCTTGGTAATAGTTCAAAGCTGAAAGAAGAAAATATCAAAAAAGAAGAGGTTGAAAACCAGCACGTTGAAAAATCTTTATATGTTGATCCAGACGACTACAACAGTTTAATATCAGATGATGAAAGTTCATTTGACAATACAGCACATGCTATCACTCAGCTACCGCCATCAACAAGTACTCCAACTCGTAAAAATTCTCTTCTCACTAATTATTTACAACGTTTAAGTAAAAAACACAAAGAAAATGATATGAGATATGGTGTACGCAGAAAGCATGGTGAAATGTATATGGGTGATTCACCTATTTCATTTGCAAATGATACAATAAGTGTCAAAGAAAGAAATTATCCAATAACTCCTGGGTTGCTGGAATTATTATTTAGAAAATCACCAGATGATGCACTTATCACCCCAGATGATGAGAACAAGTACTTGGATATAATTCAACATATCAACACTCATAGGAAAAATTATGATCCAAATCGTACCATTTATGAAGACACAACAATCAAGTTCAATAAATATATTGCTGATTTTATCACCAAGTTCGGTAAAGGGTTACCAAAATACATGATTGCAAGAAAACAGAGATTACCAATGGACTATGTTTACTGGGATGATCCAAATGAACTAGTTGATCGTTTGCGACTACTGATGGCATCTCAAGCTGCTGGAAATCCAAGTCACACGAATGAAATTATGTCAATTATTGAAGAGCTTAGGGAGGCTGGGGTTATATATTAAAAGCTTCTAGAAAATTACATCATTCACACACCGACAGTCAAAGTGTTCACAACTATGAGTATCGATATATTTGGACGTCCACTGGACAATGACAAGTCAGTTCAACGAGGACCAGCTGGTAGAGGTTTTAATGTAACTTCTGATGGAAACTATAACATTGAGAATAAAAGGTTGTGCAATCTCGGTAATCCTTCAAATGAATATGATGCAGCAACAGTGCAATTTGTACTGAGACAGATAGCTGAACTGAATAAAAGCATAGACAGTGAACAGAAAGAGATTATTTCACATTAACACTCTGAAATAGTAACACTGACAGCTACTGTGATAAATTTGCAGACGGCTATTGAGGAAGTTAAAGCAGTACTTTCCTCTCACCGGAATACTATCAAATATCTCACTGAGAAACTCAATGAACGACAAAAAGGTAGTGATAGCTGAAGAGCTTCACAAACCAGCTCGTAGAAACTATAAACGTCGTCATGTTGATATCCGAGGTCTTGATGAGACTTGGCAAGCTGACTTGGTTGATATGATTCCATATGCAACAGTTAATAAAGGATACAAGTATCTGCTTACAATCATAGATATATTTTTAAAGTATGTCTGGGCAGTTCCAATTAAGTCTAAAAGTGGTGTAGATGTCACTAGTGCTATGAAGTCTGTACTCCAGCAAGGTCGTATCCCTACGAATCTCCATGTTGATCAGGGTAAAGAGTTTTACAACAAAGAATTCAAAGATCTGATGAAGCAGCACAAGATAAATATGTATTCAACATTCAGCAATCTCAAAGCATCCATATGTGAACGTTTCAATAGAACACTTAAGACTAAAATGTGGCGAGAGTTTACAGCTCGCGGCAGCTACAAGTGGACCGATATACTTGATGACTTGGTGAATACTTACAACAACACCAAACACAGTACCATCAAAATGAAACCTGCTGATGTTACCGCTGCTCAGGAAAAACAACTATTGGAAAATATATATCAACCACTGAAAACCAAATCGAAGCAGAAGCAGAAGTTCAAAGTTGGAGACAAAGTCCGAATCAGCAAGTACAAGCATGTTTTTGACAAAGGATGCACGCCAAACTGGACAAGAGAAATTTTCACAATCAAGTTGGTGCAGAATACGAATCCAACGACGTACAAGCTTGTGGACTATCAGGATCAACCAATCGAAGGTGGATTTTACAACGAAGAACTCAGCAAAGTCAAATATCGAGGTGTATATCTCGTTGAAAAAGTAATTAGAAAACGTGGAAATAAATACTATGTTAAATGGCTAGGTTTTGATACTAAACATAATAGTTGGATCAATAAATCTGATATGTAAAACACAAATTATATTTACATTGTTTTTATTTACAAAACCTTAATACATAAATTCTTAAAACTATATTTACATTGTTTTTTAATATTACAAATTTTTTTGTCTTTTATTATTATTTTCATCGTTATCTTCTACAAGTTTTCGTTTCTTAAAATCTAAAGAGCCTTTATAACCCCAAGGCAGAGTATCAGTGCTGGCTTCAATGAGTTGAAGTTTGTCGTCAGCCCAACTGAGAGCAAGTTTCTCTTGTTTTATTGTGTGTACTTGATGTTTTTTACTTTTTATCATATACTGCCTCTTTTCTTAACAATACATTTTCAAAAAGACATCTTTTAAAGTCATCAAACGTGATGGTCTTCAAAACCGATCCACCGATACCTTTTGCCCGTTTATTTATCCTGTCTTTTTCCTTCTCAGGATCGTGGATTTCGAAGGCATACAATTTGGCTCTGAGACCCACGAACTCGGACATGATTTTTCCATTGTTCTCATCCTTCATGAGTCCCAGAACCTTTTTATTGACAAGAGGCATGTTGAAGACATTGTTAGGCGGGTAATCGGAGGTATCAAACCGTGAGATATCACGTTTGATGTCTTCATAGATGTTGGGTACATTAAATTGGTAAATTAAACTGTCTGTGTCAGTGTACAATAATTTTGAATCGTTTTCATAATTTTTTATCACATAATTGTAGTGAAAGTCATAGATATAAGTTTTAGATAAATCTAATATACTAAATCCTACATATATTGGTTTGTTGAAGCAAACTCTTACTTGTTTTAGTTCAACTATAACCATATCTTCATCAAAAATAGTGAGATTATGAAAGTTTGGTCTGCACACTAGATCGGATACATTGTATCGACCTTGCCACTTTGTTCGAAGCCAAACTTCTTTGTATTTTCTTACATTTTCCATCGTCTTTCCAAAAACCGCATTATTCATTAATTTATAAAAATTTTTTTCAAACTCATTTTTTGCAAGTTTTCGACATTCAGTATTCTTATCAATATATGATTTGAGCCAGTCTGATTGCTCAAATTTCAAGACTCGATGTATTTTCTTAAGAACTAAACCTAAATCTAAACATTGTTTCAAATTCTTATAATGAATAACATAATTATTTTTATCATACAGAGTTGTTGTCAGTTTTTGTTGTTTGCTACCAGGTGGTATAAAATGTTCAGGGCATAACGGTAGATCTTTATGTAGATCATGTAGTTTCTCAGGATAGTGTAGATCTACTTCAAGGATGTAGCCTACACTTTCATCATCATTGAAAAACTGATCTACATCATCTACATTTTCAACCCATTCAAATTTACCCTTGGGTAAAGACATACTCATCCCAGCACCATATAAATTATTTACATCGTAATACATCACGTATGTTTCAGGGTTGTTTGAATCAAAATCTTTACCCATGTACCGGTTGTTAGCTTCAGCATGTCTATTAGCACACATCGATACCCCACCACGTACACCCTTTTCAATGAAAAGAAGCATCTCAGGATCAGTAAATAGTTCAAGTTCTACACCAGTATGCTTTAACATTGCCAAGTTCGAAAGGCCTGGTGCTGTATGAAAATGCAGAGCATCTAGATTGTATGTTTTAAAGCAACTACGTCTAAAGTTTTCAAAGACATCAGCCAAGAGAAGGACATCAGTCTTCAAGTATAAGTCCGAGTACTCTCCAAGCGTGTTAATATTAAATTCATTCCAAACTACTTGAGCAAAAGCATAATCATCATCAGAAATAGTTGAGTTTGTTAATTTTGAATAAAATGAATCCTGGTCAGGTAACTGTTTCTCATCTAGTCTGTCAATACTGTCAATGTACTCATACGGGAATACACCCTTACGTGTTGCTAATTTGAATTTGTCAGGGTCAAGGTAGTGTAGTCGCATAATCTGTTTGTCTTTGTCATCGAGGTATGAAGCTAATTTCTCTAAGCTGGAAGTCATGAATCTGAATGAATCAATAAATCTTAAAGAGACTGAAGTATTTTTAACTGATTTTGTGAAAGTAATGTAACGCTCTTTATTGATTGGTAACAATGAAATTTCACCTTCAAATACTGTAGCTAAGGATTTAATTATAAAGTGTGAGTTATAGCTGGATAAATTATGAAAGACAACTGGGATAATGGTAGATTTCTGATAATTAACATTGCATGATTTATGTGCAGCATCTCTATAATTACCTGTGAAGTGACAATGATCATAGACTTTATCTGAAGCAGAAGTGATTGGTTTTTCACAGATATGACACACAGTTGCCTGGTTGTGTCTATCTTGTTGCTCTTTCGTTAAGGGTTTCATTTTAATAGGATTCTTTAGAATTTTTTCAAAGTCTAGAGCTAATGACTCTAATTGTT